>NC_064627.1:481816618-482054118 GCF_023864275.1 Schistocerca cancellata | reverse complement strand
CCATACATCTTCTCACTAGCACCTACTCCAGTCCTTTAACAGGCATTTCCTACTCCATTGAAGGCAGGGGCACCTCTGAAAGCAGCCATGTGATATAGGGGGGTTGTCACAGCAGCCAACGTGCTGGAAATAATTACAAGCTTTTGCTCCATCATCCTCTGCATAATGACCAACTGAAAGTGTGCACTTAGTAGACATCAGTGAAGGAAGTTGGCACAGTACAAAAGAGAATTTATTTTCCCTGTCACTCCTCCTCCTCCTCTGCCTCCTTCTATATCCCTCAAGGTAATGTGAATGGTTTGGTTGCTCACCATTAGTTGTTATCCAGTATTGAATTTGTTCCACTTGACCCATCTATTGTTACAATCTACAACAATCAAAAGTGACAACACATTGCTGTCCACTGGAGATGAATCATGAAGCATCTGCTTTCCCAAATCAAGGTTCTCACAGTACATTATTTACACAGGAGCAACTGGGAAGCTAGGGAGCATTACCTTGATGGCAGAGCATCCCTATGAATTGGGCACTTGCGATCAGGCCAAAATGAGATGCATGAAAACTGTGTATGTTGCCCATTCTGTACTTGACTTTCACACCAGCACCTGACAACACACTCATGTAACAAGCCAGTCTTTTCCATATGAGGAAGTGACAGCAGTGTTCCCGTTCAAACATTCCAATTGTCACTAGTTTCCAGAATAAGATTTTCACTCTGCAGTGGAGCGTGCGCTGATATGAAACTTCCTGGCAGATTAAAACTGTGTGCCAGACCGAGACTTGAACTTAGTTGTCCAGTATTGAAAATTTCATTCTGGAAACATCCCCCAGGCTGTGGCTAAGCCACGTCTCCACAATATCCTTTCTTTAAGGAGAGCTAGTTCTGCAAGGTTCACAGGAGTGCTTCTGTAAAATTTGGAGGTAGGATACGAGGTACCGGCAGAAGTAAAGCTGTGAGGATGGGACGTGAGTCGTGCTTGGGTAGCTCAGTTGGTAGAGCACTTGCCTGCGAAAGGCAAAGGTCCCGAGTTTGAGTCTCAGTCCAGCACACAGTTTTAATCTGCCAGGAAGTTTCATATCAGTGCACACTCTGTTGCAGAGTGAAAATCTCATTCTGGAAACATCCCCTAGGCTGTGGCTAAGCCATGTCTCCACAGTGTCCTTTCTTTAAGGAGTTCTAGTTCTGCAAGGTTTGCAGGAGAGCTTCTGTAAAGTTCGGAAGGTAGGAGATGAGGTACTGGCAGAAGTAAAGGTGTGAGGATGAGTCTGAGTCATTCTTGGGTAACTCAGTTGGTAGAGTACTTCCCACGAAAGGCAAAGGTCCCGAGTTCGAGCCTCAGTCCGGCACACAGTTTTAATTTGCCAGGAAGTTTCATGTCACTAGTTTAATTGCTCATGTGTGTATTACTACACCATTATGTTATAACAAATACTGCTGTTAACATGTACAAGTTTAAGTTAAGTTTATACTCAGGCTTGGGATGCCTGAACCACCATAACAATCTGAATAAACCAGCTGACTAAAAACAAATGAAATCAATTGATTTATAAGGTAGAGTGCCCATGATGTTCAGGGAAATAAAGCTGAGGAACTGCAGTGGAAATTACTCCAGCTCATTATCGTTATAACTGACATATGTTCTATACTTTGAAAATAAATACAGATTAAAAGCAAACTCCTCTCTATGGATTTAGAGTGGAGTAGATTTTAAGTATAGAAAAAAAGAGATCTGGTGTCTTTACCTCTTCAGAGACACCCACAGACTTGTATTTTACCAGTTCTTCTGCTTCAACATTCATCAGAAAATTCATTAGATCTGAAGTGTTATTTGCTTCATATCCCAAATATGAAACATAACGGAATGTTCGATCTGTAATATTTTTTTTAAATGCCCAAGGATTGATTGCACATCCACTTTGTGATATAGCTTGTTTGAAGAGGCCTGTGAACAAACAACACTTTCTATGAAGAACAAACTATAGACTACTTTTGAAGAAATACTGAAACTGCAGTTGTTAGTATTTGTGAACTTTACTATAATGTTATGTACCTTTACATTTATATTTGTATGAGTTACGTTTTTGCCCCAGAATATGTTCTTGCTTTAGTACTCACTCCACCAACAATATTATCATTATTTACCTTTGCTCTTTTTGATAAAATTCTGATAGACACATTTGGCTCATTTTCTCTGGATACTATTTTCACATTTTTATGCAGCCCATCTGAGATATTTACAGTATACAGTAATTAATTATTAATGTACACAACCTCTCCTGAATTCCTTGTAACACTGCTTTACTATCATTTCAAGTGCCAGTGTTTTTGGCAGCTTCTCAGTGTTATGCAACTCCTCAAACTTAGTCTCCCAGAGATGCTGACAGTAGAAAACAATCAGAATTCTGAATTTTTGCTACTTCTTCTCCATCACTGTGATATATATTTACTCAATTACTCTGACTGATCTCATACAAAATCCTTTTCAACATAAATTGAGTGTCAATAAATGTTCACACAAAAAAACCAATCATTACTTATGAGTATATCTTGATTTAGCAACTTACATGTTATATAAACTACTATAACGTTTTTTCTTCCACAGTAACACTAAATCTTATTTATATTTACAACATGATCAAAGTTATTCAAATCTTAGGATGCAACTCCATTAGTTTTGTGTCCTGAAAGATACAAGCACTTTTTTCCACAAAAAACTAATTTCACAACCCCCACCTCCTCTCTCTCATCTATTTCAGGAAGTACATTTCTCAGTAGTGTCATTGTCATGAATGATGAATTATTACAGGGGTGAGAGCTGAATTGCATCTATGGAGGACAGCTCAACCAACTGTGTAAGTTTTATTACTTCAGAATAAATTAAAAAACTACTCATTAGGAATTCAGCTTCTCACATTACTTAAAAATAGGTCAATTCTCTGTCATACGAGGCAACAGAACTTTCCATAGGTAAGTTTGAGATTTTTCCAATAAGAGTTGGAAGTGCAAAGTTTTCTGTATGGTACCCTCATCATCTATAAATGAGTAAACATGTTGTTTTCTAACATTATGTTAAAGTTTATGCACATTAAACAATATATCCTTGCATCATGTACTGTTATTGATATGATATTATATGTTAACACATATTTGTGTTGTATTATTATTTGTTTGAAGTCCCCCTTGGGTGGCATGCAGTGGTTAGAGTTTGCCACTAGATGCCTTTATGTCACAACAAGTATGGCACTTAGCTTCCAACTCCAAATGAACTGCATAAGGTGCCCCTCAGAATAAGCAATGTTCAGGTTTGCCAATGAAGAATGTCCAACAATAGAATTATGAAAACATTTTGTAAGATATGTTTATTTCATTATGTTTGGAAGACAGTTGAATCATCAACTGCTGAAACCAAATAAATCAAAATTTTCAATTTTCACTTTTTCACTGAATATTACATTTAAGTCTACAGCCAATCATCTGGTGCTGAAATGAAACATGTCATGGTGCTAGAAATGATAGAACTGGAGGTGCACATTACACTGTTCATTGCTGAAAGCAAATGTGACACTGATTTATTTCATTTCAACATGCATTGCTTATATCTGTGCAGAAACTGTTGATTGTAATCTACAATTGTTGATAAACTTTTCCTCCTCCTTTCTTGTTGCATCAGTAGTCACTATTAGCACTCATTCTCTTCCATTTGAGCAGCAGTTTAAATGTTACTATGGCTCCAAAAAGGAGGAATAACAACGAATACTAAGATAAAAAAAGGTAACAGCAGCTACTACAAAAGGATTGCCTTTTCAAAATCACAAAGGAGATTATGTACCAGGGAAAGCAGTTAGAGAATTATGTAGGTACATATTAATCCTACTTAGAACAATAGTATGAAATGCAAGAGATATAAATAGGGGAAATATTGATCTTTATATGCAACACTACCTTTTGCCTATTAATTTCCTTTCAAGTGCAAACTGGAATGTTGTGATTCTATTGACATAATTTGATGTAATGATATTTTGGCAGAATTTATTGATCTTGTTGTCAAAGACACCCAGGACTTACAGCGATGTGACTTACTAAAGCAAAACAGAGGCATCCTCTGATATTTTATTCAAAATGTGGCGAAAATGGTAGAGATGTAATGTTTCTTTACCATGTAATGCATGAAAGTGAAAGGAAACTGGTTTGCAAGAAGGTGTTCCTAGATGTACACCTAGAGACAAATTTATGTATGTTCTGTATATGTAATTTACTCACAGTACAATCAATGAGAAATATGCAGATTGTAAAGCAAAGTGTGATGTTTATTACAATTATTATCAAAATAATTTTAATTATTGCTCTGGCAGACCCCAAGTAGATGTCTGTTGAAAATGTGAAGAGCCTGAACTCAAACTGTTTATAAGTGCCAATGTTTCATATTTTATTTTATTTTATGCAAAACTTTCTGCTTCCACATTCTATATTCTAGTTGTACCAACTGTGGGTGTACCATTTCAGCACACAATTTGAAAGCTGAGTACTCCACCATATACTAGGATCAAGAGGATCTACAAAATAAAGGTGCTAATGAACTAACATCTCTCATTTCTGATTGCACAAAAAAATGATTTCAGTAGGAGTGTGATTGTAATCCTTTAGTTCTACAATGTCGGTGTCAGTGAGAACAAAAATCAGAGATTTATATGCATGTGAATGGGGATGATTCAAGAAGGAATGCTCGATACACAAATTTCCAGAGAGTGCCCACTCATTCCTTCCTTGTGATCATGGCTTCAGACAGTATAAGAGGAAAATAATAATTAAAAAAACTCATGATTGCATTTAAAACTGCATGAAAACATGAAACTAATAGTAACCAGTAAAACAAATGTGACAGTACAATCAATAATACTAGAATAATAATAATAATTAATTAATAATAATATTCTAGAAAAAGTGCTGTTTCATGTGAAACATGAGAGAACAATGTGATTAAAAAATATTCTTTACTCTCAACAGCTTCAAAGAAATACAGTACTTTGAAATAAGAGAGGTGGTTGGGCTTCTGTATATTGACAGGATAGCAAGACATACTTTTTGTTTAAGAAAAGCACATGAGGCCATCATTCCAGGACTAATGGGTAGTAATGCAAGGCCTATTCAACTTAACTATTTTCAGAATGAAGATGGAAGATTGTGACAAAGTAAAACACCTACAGCTGTCCTTATGATTTTATTTTATTTTGTTGCAACCAGTTTCAATGCTTCAATGCATCATCTTCAGGCTGTTGTTGATGCAGTATGGGTTGCTATGATCCCTGTATATATCACATCAGTTGCCAGAATTACTGGATATGCAGATAATGTGTCAGCACTCCAACCATCAGCTGCCAACATCAATACGTCCTCAATTAGTTATGTGATCTACCCATCTAATATTCAGCATTCTTCTGTAGCACCACATTTTGAAAGCTTCTATTCTCTTCTTGTCTAAACTATTTATTATCCACGTTTCACTTCCATACAAGGCTACACTCCATACAAATACTTTCAGAAACGACTTCCTGACACTTAAATCTATACTCGGTGTTAACAAATTTCTCTTCTTCAGAAATGCTTTCCTTGCCATTGCCAGTCTACATTTTATATCCTCTCTACTTCAACCATCATCAGTTGTTTTGCTCCTCAAATAGAAACACTCATTTACTACATTAAGCGTCTCATTTCCTAATCTAATTCCCCTACATTCCATTATTCTCATTTTGCTTTTGTTGATGTTCATCTTATATCCTCCTTTCAAGACACTGTCCATTCCATTCAGCTGCTCTACCAGGTCCTTTGCTGTCTCTGACAGAATTACAATGTCATTGGTGAACCTCAAAGTTTTTATTTCTTCTCCATGGATTTTAATTCCTACTCTGAATTTTTCTTTTGTTTCCTTTACTGCTTGCTCAATATACACATTGAATAACATTGGGGATAGGCTACAACCCTGTCTCATTCCCTTCCCAACCACTGCTTCCCTTTCATGCCCCTTGACTCTTATAATAGCTGTCTGATTTCTATACAAATTGTAAATAGCTTTTTGCTCCCATATTTTACCCCTTCCACCTTCCGAATTTGAAAGAGTATTCCAGTCAACATTGTCAAAAGCTTTCTCTAAGTCTACTAATGCTAGAATCGTAGGTTTGCCTTTCCTTAATCTATTTTCTAAGATAAGTCATAGGGTCGGTATTACCTCACGTGTTCCAACATTTCTAAGGAATCCAAACTGATCTTCCCTGAGGTTGGCTTCTAGCAGTTTTTCCATTCGTCTGTAAAGAATTTGTGTTAGTATTTTGCAGCCGTGGCTTATTAAACTGATAGTTCAGTAATTTTCACATCTGTCAACACCTGCTTTCTTTGGGAATTGAATTATTATATTCTTCTTGAAGTCTGAGGGTATTTCACCTGTCTCATACATCTTGCTCACCAGATGGTAGAGTTTTTGTCAGGACTGGCTCTCCCAAGGCCGTCAGTAGTTCTAATGGAATGTTGTCTATTCCCAGGGCCTTGTTTCGACTCAGGTCTTCCAGTGCTCTGTCAAACTCTTCACACAGTATCGTATCTCCCATTTCACCTTCATCTATATCCTCTTCCATTTCCATAATATTGACCTCAAGTACATTGCCCTTGTATAGGCCCTCTACATACTCCCTCCATCTTTCTACTTACCCTTCTTTGCTTAGAACTGGGTTTCCATCTGAGCTCTTGATATTCATACAAGTGGTTCTCTGTTCTCCAAAGGTCTCTTTAATTTTGCTGTAGGCAGTATCTATCTTACCCCTAGTGAGATAACCCTCTACATCCTTACATTTGTCCTCTAGCCATCCCTGCTTAGCCATTTTGCACTTCCTGTCGATCTTGTTTTTGAGACGTCTGTATTCCTTTTTGCCTGCTTCATTTACTGCATTTTTATATTTTCTCCTTTCATCAATTAAATTCAATATTTCTTCTGTTACCCAAGGAGTTCTTCTAGCCCTTGTCTTTTTACCTACTTGATCCTCTGCTGCCTTCACTACTTCATCCCTCAGAGCTACCCATTCTTCTTCTACTGTACTTCTTTCCCCCATTCCTGTCAATTGTTCCCTTATGCTCTCCCTGAAACTCTGTACAACGTCTGGTTCTTTCAGTTTATCCAGGTCCCATCTCCTTAAATTCCCATCTTTTTGCAGTTTCTTCAGTTTTAATCTATAGTTCATAACCAATAGATTGTGGTCAGAGTCCACATCTGCCCCTGGAAATGTCTTACAATTTAAAACCAGGTTCCTGAATCTCTGTCTTACCATTACATAATCTATCTGAGGCCTTCCAGTATCTCCAGGCTTCTTCCATGTATACAACCTTCTTTTATGATTCTTGAACCAAGTGTTAGCTATGATTAAGTTATGCTCTGTGCAAAATTCTACCAGGTGGCTTCCTCTTTCATTCCTTAATCCCATTCCATATTCACCTACTATGTTTCCTTCTCTTCCTTTTACTACTATAGAGTTCCAGTCACCCATGACAATTAAATTCCTGTGTATCATTTGTTAATGGGACCTTCTGTTTTCTATTGTTGGGATATAATTCCATCCACAGAATGGGAAGACACTTAATGCTGTATCATTTTAGTTTCCCTAACAGAATTTTGTTATCTAGAGAACAAATGGTCTTGACAAAGACCCAGAAAATACTGACCGAGTAATTTTATCATTTAGTTCAAGCAGAATTGATTTTGTGAGATCATATATTGTCTTCTAAATACAGATCCTTTACAAAAGCCAAACTGAGGTATTGTTAAGAGCTTATTCTCAGAAAGACAGTTCAGTATTCTGTCATAAGCTATTTGCCCAAAAACTTTTGAGAACATAGTAATGAGGGACAATTGGTCTATAATTATAGGCTCGTTGCTTATCTCCACTTTTGTATATCATTGTTACTATTGCATACTTCATTCTTTCAGGAATTAAACCTTCTCTCTCCAGGTGTATGGTGCTACAGAGTCAGCACAAAATATTTTACTTTGGCTGAGATACCATAATAGCCAGAGCAGTTACTACTTTTTAATGACCTAATGATTATTGTCATCTCTCTAACAGATGAATTGGAAAAACTGATGTCTGCTGGTGGTGAATGCATTGCCAGCCTAAGTAAGTCTGGACCATTTTTTCCTCATTTTTTCCATTACTGTTAGAAGGAATTCATTGAATTTACTAGCCAATGATTAAGTTTGATATCCTCTGTCTCCCTAAAGCTGTCGTCTCAGAGTTCAGTATAATTTGCTTTGCTGAGTTTCTTCATTTTTTGCCTAATACTTCTCCAAATTGACTTTGCCTTATTCTAGGAATTTGATTTATTTTGGAAATTTATTTATTAATTTTTTTGATACATAGTTATCACCTTCTTCATGACAAGCTCAAGAATTTTGCGAGACTGTTTGTAGTGCATGTCTAAGTCTTGATTAGAGCTCATCCTTTGTATTAAATAATGCCCTCTCTTTCCAATACAATATATTTTGAAAAAAAAAAAAAACTCCCTGACTGTTGAAAAGAATTAGTAATGTTGAAAGAATATTTTAGGAAATAATTAAATTTCCAATCCACTTTGAGTCCTTGGTAAACTTCTTCACATTTTTCAACCTGTAAATTCTCTTTGAGTAGCATAACTAAGTCAGCATTTGCTAGTCTGTGCAAAATTTAATTTTCCTGTCTCAGTTAAACACAATTCATGGAAATGCTTTAATTTGATCACCATGGTCACATAAATTATATATTATGGGGCTCACACCTATTTCATTAAAGATAGTTGGATTTACACGTAAAATATCATGTCCTGTTATTCTTGTTGGAAATGTTAGTGTGGAGGTCAAACTAGAGCTGGACATAAGCAACTCTAGGAGCTTATTTGAGGAGAACATTTCATATATATATATATATATATATATATATATATATATATATATATATATATATATATATATATATATATATATATACCCAGATATTTGCATGACTTGTGTGGTAGATATATCACTTTGTTAAAGTGATACATTGCTAAACATCTACTTAGCCAACAAATGATCAAACATCTACTTAGCCAACAAATGATCATTAGGACAGCTGAAAGCATTTTTATTTGTTAATAGATTAGAAGCACAAACTGTTCATAGGTTTTAGTGATTCTTTGTGCATGTGAACAATGGATACAGATGGCCATTGTGCATCTTCAAGATGCAACTGTGCAATTACAGTTTACCATGAACTACAATACTTGCTGGGCAAGGCATTTGTTCCTTGCTTTGACCTCTTAGTTAGGAGAAGCAGAGTGTGCCACTAAGTAAAGGTGCACCATGACACTGCTGATGATGTCACAGTGGACAAAAGACATCTAAACAGGTCTGCCAAAAACTGTTTATTCTGTAACTGTATCGTGAGCTGTCAGCTTACAACTTGCAATGTTCTTCTGGGGTAATTATTAATAAGAAGAGTTATTGTATTTGAGAGCAAGGATATATTTCACATTAATTGGAGAAATGTTCTGATCATTTATGAAATTGGATAGTATGCTGAACTCCATACTTTTAGCAACTGTTGCAGAATGTGGAGAAGGAGTCTGAGCTTTTTATTATTAATGGTCATGAAGAAATAGAAAGGTTATCTAAGCAATATCCCATAATTATAGATGTCAAGAAAATTAGTTATCTACAGTGGGTGAAATTATTACACTCTGGTGTACTAGTAAAAGGAGCCAGAACAAAAAATGCTGCTGGAAGTGACTTGGGGAACAAAAATAATAATAGTAAGTGTACAAGCACTTACAAACACTACAGAAACGAAATTTAAGAATAAAGAGTATATCAATAAATACTTTAAATTAATCAGCAATATAAGTTGGAAGATGTTGATGACTGTATTCATTGAGTCCTCAGTGACTAAGCAGCTGCTTGATAGTGAACAGCCTGTGACCACCTGACCTCATCAAGTTGCAATGACATGGTCCCAGTTAATGTCACAACAGGTCAAGCTGCTCAGCTGAGTTCAGTGAGATGCACTGAAACCAAATAAACTCCTTTCTTGTAATGATTTTTTTTTTGGGGGGGGGGGGAGAGGAAATTAGTTGCAAGCTTATTATTGTTTCCATTGCATGCCTGTAGTGATGAGAGGCATGAGAGGGACTTAAAAGATTTCTTTAATGGACACTCAGTCTGTTAGGTTTGAAAAGGCTCTCTTACAGAGACAAAGGAACAGACAATCTTCAGGCTTAAGAACAGGCTAGAAATCATGGGCAGCAGTTTAAAAGATAAAACAGATGAGCAGTTCCAGAGGCTTGAAGAACATATTACAGATTCTCAGTAAGAAAAATTAGAAACAAATAATAAAATACCTAAATTACAATCAGCCATTTTAACTTTGGCGTGGGAGTTACATTCTGAAAGTAATTAGTGATGAAACTTACTGAGGAATGACATTAACGAATAGCTTAGAGACATTAATATAGATTTAAAGGAGAATTTACTGAAGTACATAAACAAATTTGATAATATCATCCAATAAATGTTTTAGACCAAAATAAAAACCCCAATGAAACTGAAATCCCAGACTGTACTCATATAACATTGGAGGAGCTTTTCAGTTAGTGAATTAACTGAACAAAAATTTCAAGAGAATATCAAATTATCTGTCAGTACAACTCATTTCTCTGCTGATACAGGCAAGACAGGTGCAGAATTCCAAAAGCTGTGGGATGAATTAGCTAAAATGAAAGGTGAGTTTAATAGGAAGAATCATAAGGAAAACTGTGGGTTCCCTATAGAATTACTAGAAAACTGTGTTTGGAAAATAGGCCTAATTTTTTCAACAACTTACAAAGTTCAAAGCAGAGGGGATGTACATCCCACATATTTCTTAAGGGTATTATTTAAATCACTGCCCAGATATTGGAATGATCCTAAGAAGTTTGATTTTTTCCTTAGTTATTGAGAAGATGATTCCACAGAAAGGGGAACTGCACACTCTGGACAATTCATTTCTTCGAATGACTTCCAAGAAAAAAATTTAAAAAGTAGTATGGGACATCAAGTAGTCGAGAGAGTTAGCACTTCAGCTAATGAATCCTATATTTATAATAGCAGTTGGGGTAGTTATAAGAAATATATTGAATATCATATAATATGATCAAAATATTTAGATAGTACTACTGAAGAAAGTTTTTTAATAAAAATTGTAGTATTAAAATTTTAGTTCCTAAATTTCCTTAGCAGTAAGAAACAAAATATGGCATCAGGAGTGGTCTAAGATAAATGACCTATTAACATTTATTGAGAGACTTTAACATTAATGAATGAGGGGACTACACCTAAGAGAAAATTCTCAACCAGATAATAATAATAATAATAATAATAATAATAATGGGAGTTTTTGTCTAGCATAGTATCAATGAAAAAGTGAAATGAAATACTGTACTGTAAGCAAACAAAAAGAATTATAAAATATATTTTAATGGGCCTATCAACACTCAGAATTTAATTCTAAAATTATGTGTGATGGATGTACAAAAATGCCACCTAGTAGGTCATTTTGCTCCAAACATTGGGAAACAATTTACATTTTGGGGCAGGACCCAAGCTTCAGGACATAGCAGAGGAACACTAGAACCTCATATAGAAAAGAAAATCATGAATCGTTATTTGAAGAAGAGGGAACAAATTCAATGCAGAAGGAAGTAAAACTAATGGTAGTGGATGATATTTTTGGGCAAAAATGTACATTCTGGTAGTGAAATATTAGTATCAGAAAAATTGCTATTAGTAATGAGGAAAAAGTATGTATGTTCTATACTACTGTTGACTGGATTATTTGTTGTTGTTGGGATTACCAGTAATAAAGAAAAACAAATTATAGGAGAAATCCAATTATGATTAACACATTTTACCAAACATTGCTAGTTGCCTATTTTAAACCTTGGCATATGACAGGGCTTAGAATGCCCAACTGAAAACAAAATATTGCTGAATTTCAACTGGAAAGAGTTGTATGGGAAAGAGATAATAAGGTATCTAGTATATCTTTTGAAAATTGTTTACTAGCTTTTAAAAAGATCAAAATTTCATGATGTGTTTCCATTTAGTAGCTTCTAGTTATGTTATTTCAGTAGATAAACCATAAAAAGCAAAAGAAGAGTTATCTGAAAACATCAGATCAAAATCACAACAATCAGATATGTTACCAAAAGAACAGAAAATTTAACTAGAAAATGTTTTAGGAAGTTATAAAAATGTATTTTTGGATAAACTGGAAATAATTAAAGGTTTAACTCAAGGACTACAGGCCTTTCTTCTGTATAGCCTAACCTTTACCTCTGACTATTCAAATTTCAGTGAAAGAAAAAATGCAAAAGATGATCGTTAACACCATAACTGAATGTAAACTTAGTGTCTATGTAATCCATTGTTACTTGTTAAGAATTTGCAATAGATGTTTGGTTAATTGTTGCTGCACATAGATTAAATACAGACATAAAAATGGAACAGAATAGACCCTTGGGTGTAAAAGTGTGTTATTAGACTTTGAGGAAGCTGAATGCTGTAGTTTATTGTATTTAACAATAGGATCGCTGAGTACCATTATACAAAGAGTATAAAGTTTTCTTATTTGAAGGTAAATTGCACCAATTGCTGTTCAGTTTTGGCATTTTGGTAGTAGTTTCCACTTGTGTTCTACACAAATAATTATGATACATATTAGTACAAGAACTAATGTAGATTAACTACATTTACATCAGTACTCCACAAGCCACCTGGTGGTGTGTGATGGAGGGTAATTCTGGTACCACTAACTGATGTCCCCTTCCCTGTACCACTTACAAATGGTCCAGTCAACAAAAACATATTGGGCAGAAAATTTGGGTAGTCATAAATTTTTGCACAGTGCCTATGAATGAGTGTCCTGAACAACATACTAAAAATCCTGACTTACAGAGTGTGAGCATTGAAATGGAGTAAGGGGAAGTGATTAAAGATTACTTTTTATGTTTTTCTCAATTAACTTGAAAATTGCAACTTCTGTCAAAAATGTTTCCCAATACGATATTAAGCCACATTAAATTTCTTACAAAAAGGTCCTGTCCATTTTTTCTCTAGGACTAATAGTCTCTGCATTGCAGTGGATGAAAAAAACACAGATTATTAAAAGTATTGTTTTAATGGTATAAAATTAACATTTAACTTTAAATAAACTGGGTTAAAATTAATATTCGGTGTGTGTACCACATCTAAGTGCAGTAGAGCCATATTACTGGATAACCTGCATTCTGTGGGTGTAACAGGGAGAAGGGTGTGATACATGGGGTAGAAATGCGAGGGAAGTTAGGTCGCTGGATTGTAGTCATCCAGTTCCCTCCTTCATAGGTCTGCAAATTGAAGACCAAGTAGGTGATTCCTCATTCTATGTACCCCACTATGTTAAAAGAAGCAGCTACTCAGTGTCTCATAAAGTTATAACAACCCTCCACAGCACTCCTGATGAATAACTGGTGATGCAATGTGCAGACACACCTGGAAGATGTTTATTTTCCACAACATTCATTAACACTCCATGTAATCCATATAGGAGTTTCTAATAACACTAAAAATGCTTATGAACAGAATCTATGCAAATCTCTGCTCATTGTTCTACACTGTTAGAGGGGAAATTAATTGTTAGTCATCCTGCGTGGCAGCTGTTGTCATCTTCCAGGAAATGCAACTTCACCAACTATGAACACTGCTTGATTTTTCCATTTTCAGATAGCATGTCCTGACCAGTTCTTTTATGTGAATAGAGAAAATAATTGTAGTGATCTCACATTTATGAAGTGGGGTTAATTTCTGTTTATTATATAAGAACTATTTGCAGGTGTTAAGTGGCCTTTTATTTAAAATATGTTTCTGCGGACAGTGGCTAAGAAGTGTTTAATTTGTAAGTGTGATGTTGTCTGTGACCTATGTAGTATTGGTGCTAAGTGATGGGATTGGTAAATGTGACAGCTTGCTGCTCTTTATTTTTTGCAGCATATTGTAAAGCCATGTAATTGTGTTGCAGTCACTTGGTGGTGAATTAATGATTGATCATAAGGTTGCTGCAGTTCTCTCATCATTAACTGTGTTACTGGTAGGCTACATAAATCTTTTTGATTCAGGAATTTCTGCCATATTTAGAGTGGGCTGCACTGATTGGAGCCACTTACCACACATGCAAGTAAATCTTCCAAGATAAGTGTGAATATGACTGATGGTTTGGGACTGATTATTTGGAAGTCGAGAACAGTATTCTGGTATAATTCATTGCTTGACTTATGTTGAAACACCTGGGTGACCTATTTCTGTTGTAGACAGATGCTATTTAAGCCTCTGGGTCTCTTCAGATATTGGGAGAGCTGAGGTTGGGGTGATGCATTTGATAACCATCACACTGTGACAAGTATTCCATACAGTGATCATGGAGGCAATGACATTGACTTTGTCAGATACATATTGACAGCATGATGGACAGCATGTTGGGGTAGTCAGTTGACAGATCCAGCTGTTGGGCTTTTTTGCATAATGGCTCACTTAACAACTGAAAATAAGTACTTACTTAATCAACTGAAAATAACTCCACTATATAAACATGAGATCAGTGAAGTTATTTTGTCTACTCACATAAGATAACAGGACAGGACTCACTGAGGAAATATATAGTCTGTGTGTCAAACAAAAATCAAGAAGACCTCTCAAGTTGCCCAATCAGTTTCCCCTTCAGCAGTATATAACAGTGTGCACGGATTTAAGCAGATTCTGTCCATATATGATCATTGTGTTATTAGTAACTCATACCTGTATTATGTGTTGTGTTAAAGCATTTTGTGGAAAATAAATATTCTCTGGGCATGACTGCACACTGTGTCACCAGTAATTCATACAGTACACATTGTGACATACATAGAACCAATGTAATGGGGTAGATAGAATGAGGAATGAAGAATCACCTGCTCAATCTTCAGTTTGCCGACCTGTGAAACAAGGAAATGTATGACCACAATCCTGTGACCTACCTTCCCTCACACTTCTATCTCACATGTCCCCTCCCCCCATCCCCATTCACCCCATTACATCCCCAGAATATGATTAATCCCTTAATATGGCTTCAGTGCACTTAAACATGGTATACACATTTAATATTTGTTTTAACCCACACCATTTAAAGGTAAACATTAATTTTACACCATTAAACAATATTTTCAATAGTTAGTGATTCATCTATCCTCTGCAATGTGTAAACCATCATTCCTAGAGAAAAACTGAATAGGGCCTTTTCTGTAGGAAATTTAATGTCGTTTAATTTTGTACTGGATACCACTTTAGACGGAGGCTGCAGTTATCATGGTACTGGAGACAATATAAAAAGTGGCTTTTATTGCCCCCCCCCATCCCCAATGCTCACATCCCAATGGTCAGGATTTTTAGTATATTGTTTAGGCCACTCCCTCCTAGCACTGTGCAAAAATTAGCAACTACATGATTTTTTTCCCATAATCAACCTATTTTGATCTTTCTTGACTGGGCTAGAATGCTGAATGGGAAGAACAATTGTCAGTAAGTCTCTGATTAGCTCAGATTTCTTGAATTTTCTCATTATGACCATTTTGCAAGATGTATGTGGTAGGAAATAACGTGTTGTCCAGCTCTCCCAGAAAGTACTCTCCAAAAATTTCAATAGTAATCCTCTCGGTTATGCACAATGCCTCCTTTATAGCATCTGCCATTGGAGTTTGTTGAGCATTTCTGTAATGATCTTGCACTGGCTAAATGATTCCTTGTTGAAATGCACCATTATTTGTTGGATCTTCTCTATCCCTTCTGTCAGTTCTACCTGGTAAGAGTCCCAGATTGATTAACAACACTCACAGACCAGTCAAACAAGCACCCTATAAGCCACTTCTTTGGTGGATGAGTTACATCTCTTTAAGATTCTTTGTATGAATCTGTTTAGCATCTGCTTTTCCTAATGTTTCTTTCACTTAAGGTTGCTCCATATAAATATTCCCAGATACTGTTTCCAGTAATTTATTGTCAATAGCATAGTTGTATAGTAGTGGATTTCTTTTTCCATGTATGTTACATTTATTTATGTTCACAGTCAACTTCCGGAGCCAGCATAATTCATCAATCTTCTGTAAGTCATTCAGCAAATCAGTATCATCTTCTGGCATTGATACTTTATATAGATAAATGTATCATCTTTGTACAGTCTTAAATAGCTTCCAATACTTTCTACTAGATAATGTATATATGTTGTAAACAGTAAAAGTCCTGACATGAGGAATAATCGGGTCTACTGCCGGATGTTTGTGTTGCCCTGGCACAATATTTCGGCCACGTAACTCGTTGCCTTCTTCAGGTGCTACCTGAGACTGCCGTATTGGAGGATATTGTCCAGTATTTATGCCCAGAGGGCCTGGCACTGCTTGTAATGTGTTGTTTCTTCCCCAGTGCTCCCTCAGACGTCTGTGCCTGACTTGGTCGCCATCTGTGGCAGCTCTCTGAGGCCGGTCCAGGTGGGTGCAGATGGCAAAGAGAGCACCCAGAACCCTCTGGGCATAAATACTGAATGAGATCCTCCAATACAACAGTCTCAGGTAGCACCTGAAGAAGGCAATGAGTTATGTGGCCGAAATATTGTGCCAGAGTGACACAAACATCCGGCAGTAGACCCTGTTATTCCACATGTCAAGATCTCACTGGGAAAGCCTGAAGAGTTACAGTAAAATACCTATTACACTCCCTTGTGGTATTCCAGAAATTACCTTAATATCTGCCAATTTTGAATCTTGTTTGGTTAAAAGTGACATGTTGAGTTTTGTCTGCAAAGAAGTCTTGAATCCAGTTGCTAATCTGGTCCAATACTTGATAAGCCTGCACTTTTTTTTCTCACTAAACAGCAATGTGGAGTGGTGTCAAATGCCTTCCTGAAGTCAAGGAACACTGCACCAACCTGAGCTCTACTGTCACAGCACTATGAATCTCATGGAGGAACAAAGTAAGCTGACTTTTGGAGGATCTCTGTTTGCAAAATCCATGTTGATTTTTATAATAGGAGTTTTTCATTCTCCAAAAACATCATAATTCTTCACCAATTACTTATACTAATGGAAAGTTTTGTAGTTTTGTTTTATTGGTGTGCTTGTGAGTTTCTGATAAACAATTAATAAGTCACCTATATAAATATCTATCCCATTTACACTGACATCCACAGCCAAGTTTCTTAGGAGTGTCCCAAAATACTGGTGCACAGATTGAGCTTTTTGGGCATCCTTTTGGTATTTTCTTGACTGTTTTCTGATGCCCTGCTCCCCACTCTGAAGTCCTATTCTTGCAGTACTCTAGTAGGCTGTTATACTGGGCAGTTGCTAGTTACAATCTCCCTCAACCTTGTGAACAATGCAGGACACCAAAGGTTATCAAAAACAGCTGCAACACTGATTAAAATTGCAACTGCATATTTAACATTCATTCTGTGTATTATTTCTAATGTGTAATTGACTGCATTATCTATTGATCTTTTTACCCTAAAATAGTATTGGTGTGGACTTAGGCCAAAAGGATAACTGCATGATTGTAGTCTATCACGAAGGAGCTGCTCCTGTACCTTAGCCTATGTCTTTAGGAGACAGACTGGCCTGTGTGTTTTGGGGTCAGTTGGGCTGTGTCCTCTGAACAAGAACTTTGAACTTGCCTGGTGGTTTAATCATTAAAAACCATTCCCTTTCGTGAGATAATATGTTTTGAAGTAATGCTATCAGCAAGCCACACATTAGCTCAATTAGTAACCAAAATATTCCTCATTTCTGCACTCATTGCTTGATGTTCAGATTCTTGACTTTCTCTTCACAACTTCATTAGTCTTTTATTACACTCAGCCTTATAATGTCATTTCTTATCACAGTAATAGCACTCAACACTCTTCTTATTCACAGAACTTTTGCTTAAATTACTTTGCAAACACTGACCCTGACTTTATCTCTTTTTTTTATTACCATTAACAGCAGTGAATGCAGTTGGTGTTTCTTCAGTCTGTGACAAATGCTACTCTTATTTCAATAACCTTGCTGTTAAATTATCAAAAGTCTGCCTGCTTGCATAACATGAGTCTCTTCCGAAGTAAGAGTGCTTTCAGGTGTGCCGCAGGGGAGTGTCATAGGACTGTTGCTATTCACAATATACATAAATGACCTTGTGGATGACATCGGAAGTTCACTGAGGCTTTTTGCAGATGATGCTGTGGTGTATTGAGAGGCTGTAACAATGGAAAATTGTACTGAAATGCAGGAGAATCTGCAGCGAATTGACACATGCTGCAGGGAACGGCAATTGAATCTCAATGTAGACAAGTGTAATGTGCTGTGAATACATAGAAAGATAGATCTCTTATCATTTAGCTACAAAATAGCAGGTCAGCAACTGGGAGCAGTTAATTCCATAAATTATCCGGGAGTACGCATTAGGAGTGATTTAAAATGGAATGATCATATAAAGTTGATTGTGGGTAAAGCAGATGCCAGACTTAGATTCATTGGAAGAATCCTAAGGAAATGCAATCCAAAAACAAAAGAAATAGGTTACAGTATGCTTGTTCGCCCACTGCTTGAATACTGCTCAGCAGTGTGGGATCCGTACCAGATAGGGTTGATAGAAGAGATATAGAAGATCCAACGGAGAGCAGCACGCTTCATTACAGGATCATTTAGTAATCACGAAAGCATTACGGAGATGACAGATAAACTCCAGTGGAAGACTCTGCAGGAGAGACGTTCAGTAGCTTGGTATGGGCTTTTGTTAAAGTTTCGAGAACATACCTTCACCAAGGGGTCAAGCAATATATTGCTCCCTCCTACGTATATCTCGCGAAGAGACCATGAGGATAAATTCAGAGGGATTAGATTAGAGCCCACACAGAAGCATACCAACAATCCTTCTTTCCACGAACAATACAAGACTGTAATAGAAGGGAGAACCGATAGAGGTACTCAGGGTACCTTCCTCCACACACTGTCAGGTGGCTTGCGGAGTATGGATGTAGATGTAGATGTAGAAGCTGTAACAAAAGAACCATATTTTGCAGAAAGTCCACCAAAAACTTTGGAAATCTTGTCTGTATCTCCAACAGGTTCACCAACATTTGCAAGAGACTGTGCTAATGCTTCAACTTTATTTATATGTTATGCTGTAGTATCACAGAATGACATCATAATTAAAGAACTGTTGTTTCAATGCTACTTTATTTATTGCAGAATGATGCTCATGAATTATCTTAAGCCAATTCCACAATGCACATGACATGGCAGTTGGCAGCTGGTCAAATTCCACATCAGATGAAATAAAGTGCATTGTTTTAACATTAAGTTTATTCAAAAAGTTCTGTGTACCTGTATCTTCAACTGGCCTGACTTTACTTCTGTCAATGGCATCTATTAATTTGTCAGTTCAAAAGATAATTTTTGTTTGGCATTTTTATTACAGAAAATTACTTTCATCAAATTTTTTGATACTGAAAAATTTTGTTCGGGCCATCTTTTACCTTTTCACTTTCCAAGCAAAACTCTCACTGTAGCTGAACATGCTTTGGAGACTTCATTGACAGGAGAAAATAAAATATTATCCCAGTACTTAACACATTTTTTCTCAGCCCATAACCAGTTGGACAGGCTGTAATTACATTGTAACAGCATATAATGAATGAGATTTATTTTTTAGATAAAAATGAAGGCACTCAAAACACAAGATAGACAACATTGCCTAGAAAAATAATGCAAATTTATTCAATGGAATGAAAGACTGTGTGCTGGCCAGAATCAGCAAAGATAATAAAATATGACATACATAAGACATTATACTTGCACACAGACATGCAAACATAATCAGAACAACAAGCTACAACATGCAGCACTTCAAAACCTCCTACACATACATACAAACCACCAAACACTAACAAAGATCTACCCCTCTGATTTTGCAGCTGTGTGTCATAGCAGGCCTCCCCACAGATGAAGTTTACTGCAATGGTTACTTTCACATTCAGTGAGAGATAGCATCTTAAACCTATTAGTAAGGGGGATGAGTGTAGAACCTTGAATTCTTCCTTGTCCCTGTGGCTGGTACATTGTATATCTGAACAGTAAATAAACAATATTAAATCATCTTTGCCGGTCCTATTCAGTTCCAAAATCTGTTAGTCTATGAGATGCAAGTTGACTTCAAGAACTGAACCTATAAAACTCAAGAAAGTGGTTTGTGTTATAATGAGAGAAAAACCTGACATAAAATTTATTGTTTTTCTTGAAGCTATATTTGGTCTCTCCAGTTATTGTCAAGGTAATGCTCACTGGCAGATTTATTTAACAGTGTTGAAAATACACTGCTTGACATGTGCTAATGAACAACTGGCATTTGCTAAGGAATTGCTAAAGAACAACCAACAATTGCTAAGAAACACCCAACCAATGACAGTAAAAGGGAATGCAGAGGATGGGCTGCATTAACTGCAATGAAGCTTGTGCATTAATACTCTGTATGCATTTGACAGTATGGTGTTTGACTAAGGTTATTGTGATGCCAATGAGTGTGACAGTCCATATGAACTGGTAAACTGTCTGCAATACATCATTTGAGTGCTTACAATTGTGGATGAGCAGTTGGATGACTCAAAGACAGAATGAGATGTACTCTTTGCCATTCGCTTCACATTGACTGACAGAACAAAGATGCTGTAACTTACCAAATGAAAGCATTGGTATGTTGATAGAGACACTAACAAACACACACACAAAATTCAAGCTTTCACAACCCACAGTTGCTTCATCAGGAAAGAGGGAAGGAGAGGGAAAGACGAAAGGATGTGGGTTTTAAGGGAGAGGGTAAGGAGTCATTCCAGTCACGGGAGCAGAAAGAGTTTCATCTCTTTGCCTTTACATATGTCTGCTTGTGTCTGTATATGTGTGGATGGATGTGTGTGTGTGTGTGTGTGTGTGTGTGTGTGTGTGTGTGTGAGTGTATACCTGTCCCTTTTCCCCCCTAAGGTAAGTCTTTATAAAAAAACAAAGATGATGTGACTTCAAATGAAAGCGCTGGAATGTTGATAGACACACAAACAAACACAAACATACACACAAAATTCAAGCTTTCGCAACCAAAGGTTGCTTCATCAGGAAAGAGGGAAGGAGAGGGAAAGACGAAAGGATGCGGGTTTTAAGGGAGAGGGTAAGGAGTCATTCCAATCCGGGAGCGGAAAGACTTACCTTAGGGGGGAAAAAGGACAGGTATACACTCGCACACACTCATTTTGTCTGCTTGTGTCTGTGTATGTGCGGATGGATATGTGTGTGTCTGTGTGAGTGTATACCTGTCCTTTTTTCCCTCTAAGGTAAGTCTTTCCGCTCCCGGGATTTGAATGACTCCTTACCCTCTCCCTTAAAACCCACATCCTTTCGTCTTTCCCTCTCCTTCCCTCTTTCCTGATGAAGCAACCGTTGGTTGCGAAAGCTTGAATTTTGTGTGTATGTTTGTGTTTGTTTGTGTGTCTATCAACATTCCAGCGCTTTCATTTGAAGTCACATCATCTTTGTTTTTTTATAAAGACTTACCTTAGGGGGAAAAAGGGACAGGTATACACACACACACACACACACACACACACACACACACACACACACATCCATCCACACATATACAGACACAAGCAGACATATGTAAAGGCAAAGAGATGAAACTCTTTCTGCTCCCGTGACTGGAATGACTCCTTACCCTCTCCCTTAAAACCCACATCCTTTCGTCTTTCCCTCTCCTTCCCTCTTTCCTGATGAAGCAACTGTGGGTTGTGAAAGCTTGAATTTTGTGTGTGTGTTTGTTAGTGTCTCTATCAACATACCAATGCTTTCATTTGGTAAGTTACAGCATCTTTGTTCTGTCAGTCAATGTGAAGCGAATGGCAAAGAGTACTTCTCATTCTGTCTTTGAGTCATCCAACTGCTCATCCACAATTGTAAGCACTCAAATGATGTATTGCAGACAGTTTACCAGTTCATATGGACTGTCACACTCATTGGTATCACGATAACCTTAGTCAAACACCATACTGTCAAATGCATACAGAGCATTAATGCACAAGCTTCATTGCTCCAGTCCGGAATCCTTGAACCATTACACCATCCTTCATGAAATCATCCCCACTCCACCTAGAGTGTCTTTCCACCGTCCACCTAACCTTCGTAAACTCTTAGTTCATCCCTATGAAATCCCCAAACCACCTTCCCTACCCTCTGGCTCCTACCCTTGTAACTGCCCGCGGTGTAAAACCTGTCCCATGCACCCTCCCACCACCACCTACTCCAGTCCTGTAACCCGGAAGGTGTACACGAACAAAGGCAGAGCCACATATGAAAGCACCCACGTGATTTACCAACTGACCTGCCTACACTGTGAAGCCTTCTATGTGGGAATGACCAGCAACAAACTGTCAATTCGCATGAATGGACACAGGCAGACAGTGTTTGTTGGTAATGAGGATCACCCCATGGCTAAACATGCCCTGGTGCACGGCCAGCACATCTTGGCACAGTGTTACACCGTCCGGGTTATCTAGATACTTCCCACTAACACCAACCTGTCAGAACTCCAGAGATGGGAACTTGCCCTTCAGCATATCCTCTCTTCTCGCTATCCACCAGACCTCAATCTCCGCTAATTTCTAATTTCAATTTGCCGCTGCTCATACCTCACCTGTCTTTCAACAACATCTTTGCCTCTGTACTTCCGCCTCGACTGACATCTCTGCCCAAACTCTTTGCCTTTACAAATGTCTGCTTGTGAAATTTGGTTCTCAGGATATTCCATAAAACAGAAAATATGAAAATTATTAAGTAAAAGAAATTAATATAACTGACAAAATAGTACATAAAATAACATGTCATTTCTTATTGTTCTTTTTTTATATTTCTGCAGTGTATTTCTGGCTCCAAAAAGCAATTATGACCTTATAATATCCAAGAATCAAGGACACCCATACCTGGGGCCAAGGGGGGAGGGAGGGGGCATAGTCTTCCTACACCTCAGCTCTCTGGAAAGGAAAAAAATATAATGTAGTCAGGTTTTTTTCTGTCAAGAAAATGATTTAAAATTTGGACCTAGACAGTTTTTTAATAGGGTCAGAAATGAAACTTTTTCATGGCTACTTACAAGTCAGTATTTGTCTTCCAAAATATTAAAAATGTTCCGTACCCACATTTTTAGCCTCCCCCCCCCCCCCCCCTCTCACCCATCCCCAAAAAGAACTATTGTATGGGTGCCATTGCTTGGAGTTATGTATTCTTCTGAATGCTGAAATGTGTCTGTCCAGCAAAAATAGGATACATGTCATTCTGTTGCAAAATACATATCTTCCAAATTTTAGTTATGTACCTTTTGACATGGGTGACAGCACAAGGAAATGTACTGAAGCTCCTCCAGCACTTTGGCCATTAATGGTAACATCATCTGGATTGCCACCAAATGCAGCAATATTTTGTTGTATCCACTGGAGTGCAAGGACCTGATCCTTCATACCCAGGTTTCCAGGTAGCAGTAAGTCACCTGTACTCATGAATCCTGTTCATAACAAAAGTACTGTCAGTATGAAACAGTTAAGTATTACGTATCAACACCATTAAACAAAAAACTGCACCTATCATGTACACAACTATTAAGAAACTGATGGCAGATACAGCAAAAGTTTGATAATAAACCTAACATTCTCAGAATGCATTTTTGTCTGTGAAATTCAAAGGAAAAAGGGAGAAAGACCAGTGTGTAGAAGAATTATCTTATAATGAAAAAGTAAAAAGTTAAAAATAGGAAAAACATTAATTTGCAATGAGATTCGGGTGTATGTTTGGGTGATTTGGCTTATGCATGAAGTTTATTAAATAACAGTTATCACTAGCAAAGACTAGAATATTTAAGTACCAACAAACAGAGCTGGAGGGGATGGTCAGTTGATTTGGGGAGGGGACTAAACAGTGAGGCCACTGGTCCCACAATATAAGGTGGCAGGAACCAAGGGAGGAACAACTCAAACAGCACAATCCAATCAAATGGAAGGGAAAACAGGCAAACAAAGATGGAAAAGTAACATCAGAGCAGTAGGAAGAGGATAAAGGAGGGGGGGGGGTGGGAATGGTGAGAGCAGGGGTACCCCAGAAATGCTTTGCCACTGACCCTTCCTGATAACCACACCATGCCATAATCACAATATGATGAGGTCAAGATCAGAGGAAGAAGACACAGGAAAATGGGAAATAAAACAGCACAAATGACCAGATAAAACATAGGGAAAAAGAGGAGAGAACCCTGGTGGTGTGGAGGAAATGCCAAGACCTCCATAACCAACACCAACATTAACTGAGGGTCTACAATTTCAGAGGTAAATTCAAAGACTTAAACCTGGGAGGACAAACCACTTTCATGGAGGGAGGGAGAGAGAGAGAGAGAGAGAGACAGAGAGAAACAAGGAGACATGGAACCATATGAGGGTCATCCACTAACACCCAGGCAAGAAGGGTGGAAGGGCATATTTAGTGTGAAGGGCCAAAAGGCAGGAGCAGTCCAGTAAAATATGGATCACCATGAGGGATAGCCTACCCTGGGACTACAAAGGGGGAGAGGCAGGGTGCAGCTCACTATGGAGCAAAGAACTATGTGTCAACCTAGTATTGCAGATATGAAGACAGCAGAGTATGGAAGATTCCCACTGGGAGAGGTGGAGGGAATAATATCATGTGGTGGGATCCTCTTTGACTACATAAAGTTTAATAGACAGAGGTGTAGCTACCCCGAGAGTCAGCTCCTGATTGAGCAAATAGGTTCAAACTGGTTCAAATGCCTCTTAGCACTACAGGACTTAACTGCTGAGGTCATCAGTCCCCTAGAACTTAGAACTACTTAAACCTAACCAACTTAAGGACATCACACACATCCTTGCCTGAGGCAGCATTCGAACCTGCGACCGTAGCGGTCACTCGGTTCCAGACTGTAGCGTCTAGAGCCGCTCGGCCACTCTAGCCAGCCGAGCAAATAGGGATTTGACATAAAGACACAAATCTGTCCCCAGAGGGGTCACAGAGAACGGGGGCAAGTTCATTAGCCAGGATACCCATGTGGCTGGGAACCGAAAGAAAATCAGCTGAACAAAAAGGATCACCAAGATCGGCAAGAAGATCGTGGATGGCAGACACCAAGGGGTGGGGGGAAAAACACCAGGCAGATATGAAGACAGCAGAGTATGGAATATTCCTGCTGGGAGAGGTGGAGGGAAGAATATCATGTGGTGGGATCCTCTTTGATTGCACAAAGTTTATTAGACAGTGGGGTAGCTCCCCCAAGAGTCAGCCCCTAATTGAGCAAATAGGGATTTGACATAAAGACACAAATCTGTCCCCAGAAGGGTCACAGAGAATGGGGGCCACTCACTGAAGCAAGCAATCAGCAAGTTCATCACCCAGGATATCCATGTGGCTGGGAACTGAAAGAAAATCAGCTGAACAAAAAGGATCACCAAGATCGGCAAGAAGATCGTGGATGGCAGACACCAAGGGGTGGTGGGAAAAACACCAAGAAATAGCCTGAAGGCCACTCATTGAGTCCATAGATAACAAAAGTCAGGTGAGGCAGGACCATTTAATAAAACAGAAGGCCTGATAGAGGTCTATCAGTTCTGCAGTAAACACCAAACACATGGCAGGCAAAAGATGGTGTTCCATGCCAACAGAAGATGTAAATGCATTTCCCAATCGATTGGTGAATTTAGAGCCATCGGTGTAAAAATGATGGCATCCAGACTTCTGTAAGGGCAGACAGAACAAACAATGGAACTCCATTGGAGCAATGGTGGCCTTCAGAAAACAGAAGAGATACATCCAAATCTGCAGCTAAGGAACTAGCCAAGCTGGGGTGGTCAGGAGAGAATATGGGAAAAGGACAAGGAGAGAGATGGAAATCATGGCAGAGAGAAGCAAAGCAGAGCCCAACTGTAAACCCAACAGAGGATGGACAGCAGGTGAGCAATGTCCCATAGCCACAAAAAGAATAGAGTAGGAGGGATGAGCAAGGCAAGAGTGGGCAGTGATGGCAAAGGAAACCAGGAGCTGAGACTGCCAAACTGAAAATGGATGGACCCCAGCATCAACCAGAAGACTATTGACAAGGTTAGTGTGAAAAGCACCATTGGCTAAATGGAGACCACAATGGTATGAAGCAAAGGACAATGAGTCTACAAAAACAGCCAACCTTCAGAATGCAGATATGGGGCAACCAAGCAAGCTTGTTGTCAAAAGGAAGATGCAAGAAATGAAACAGGAGGACCATGGCCAGGAGTTGGGTGTTGAGGTGAGCTTGAGATCAGGATAGACCATAGTGCGATGACAGAAATGCTTCACCCTCAGGTTAAAGAGAGAGAATTGTAAACTGCACAGGAGTGTCCACATGGAAATGCACTGGCTGGCATCCCTGAGCTGTCTTTCTGCAGAGGCCACTGAGTAGAAGCTAGACCAAATATAGAAATTATCCACATACAGAACAGGGGGACCAACAGGCCAGTGGAAGCCAAAGGTCCATTAATAGTAGTGAGAAAAAGAATAACACTTATTAAGGAGCCCTGTGGAATGCCAACTTCCTGGGTCTGTGGAGGGCTGAGGACAGTGCCAATAGGAAATCTGAACAACCATTGGGACATGAACTGGTAAATTGGGCAGAGGCCTCAAAGACCCACTCATGCAGTGCAAGTAGGATGTGATAGTACCAACCTGTGTCATAGGCATTATGGAGATCAAAGAAATCTGTGACAAGATGTGAGTGCTGAGAAAAGGCCTGCCAAGTTGTGGTTTGCAATCAAAGTAGATGATCAATCAGAGATCGTTCCTTCCAAAAGCCCAACTGATAAGGAGATAAGATTAGAAGACCCAACTGACTAACGAGCCTCCATCCATTCAAGTAATTTGCAGGGGACATTGGTCAGACTGATGGGTTGATGATGGATACTTGCTGAGCTTGTGGTCAAGAACACAGACATGGAGACCACAATGGTGAATCAGGTGCAAGAGAAGCAGTATGGAAGTGGCAGCTTATCCATAAATGTGACAACCATAGCCCAGATGATACAAAACTAATGCCTGATAATCTTTGGCATGAAGATGTTTAAAGGTAATAAGACAGTGGAGGACAGTGCTGCTTATGGTGGTGCAAACTATCTTATCATACAGACCATGGATGACTTAATCAATAAAATCTGAGAAAGAAGTTCTAACTATGACCTGGGAGATATATAGGGGACAGTCAGCATGATGGAAAGCCCATTGGGGTAACCTGGCCATCAGAAGGCAGGAAGGGAATGCGAGAATCAATAGGAAGTGGTCACTATCACAGAGGCAAACGTGTGGTGACCAATGTAAGGAAGGAAGAAAGGAAGGGTAAGTGAGCAAAAGATCCATGGCAGATAAAATTCCATATGTGGCATTAAAATGAGTGGGGGAGCCATCATTAAGAAAGTACAAGTCGTGGACCACAAGAAATTGGTCAATGAGGAATCCCCAGCTAGATGAAAAAGCACTGCCCCACAGAGGGTCATGGGCATTAAAATCCCCAAGAAGGAAGGAAGGGAGGGGGGAATTGTTGGAGGAGGGCAGTTAGAGTAGGAGGTATAGGTGGCCAGTCAGGAGTAAGACAGAGATTACTAACCGTGACCAAGAGTCCAAGTGGACCTGGATGGCAACTGCTTCCATTGTGGTCCAAGAGGGGATCCATAAACTCACAATTTCCATATGAACTAAAATGCAAACACCAGTGGAAGCCCTCAAAGGGACCATCTGGTTCTAATACAAAGCATGGAACCCATGAAGGGTCAGTAAGTGAGCATCACTAAAATGAGGTTCCTGGAGAATGAGACAAACTGCTGAGTAAAAGGAAATAAGCATGGAACAGGGATCCAAGTGGCACATGAATGGGCTGGAGCCAATCAAGCCACCAATTCACCATCCATCACATCAAAGATGGATGACACCCACTAATAAGAAGTCAGACTCAAGCTGCAAGGGGGGAGATGGCACATCCAGGGGCATCAAGTGGGCCTATTCCTGGGACTTATGTTTCTCCTTCTTCTCTTCCATAGCTCAAGGAAGGCAGAGCATAGAAGGAGATTAGACTTCTGCCAGATTCGGAACTGAAAGAGAGTGGGCAACACTGAGACACACAGAGTGCGAGCCCCTCGGCCGAATAGTGGCAGCAGGCTTCTGTCCTGGGAAATTCCAGGGTAGTGGTCCTGTGAGGGAGCATCATCACTGGCAGGTACTAAAAAGGGGAATACTTCTGTATCCAGGAAGCAGGAGCAGCAGCCAGAGGGGATGGTGTGGGAACTGCAGGGGATGGGGAGAGGAGAGGCAGGCAGGACTGGAGGGAGGAGAGGGAAAGGACATAACAGAGGCAAAGTTAGATGTCATCGACACAGGGTGAAGTTGGTCATATCCATGACAAGACTCAGTGTAGGATAGATGATCAAGAGATTTATACTCCTGTATCTCCTTCTTATAAGCCAAGCAATCTGGCAAGCATGGAGAGTGACGGTCATGACAATTAACACACACAGGCTACAGGACACAGGGGCTCCCCTCATGGAGTGGATGAGCACATTCACCACACAGAGGATCTGCCATAGAGCAGAAAGACATATGCCCACAACACAAGCACAAAAAACACCTCGTGGATGGATAGACGTATACCTTCATATAACACTGTTAACATATAACCTTGACCTTGTACAAGAGGGTATCTCCCTCAGATACCAGAATAAAGGAATGGGTACTGGTGTGATTCTCCTTATGACCTTTCTGAACATACCAAACAAAACTAAAGCCCTGTCATTCCAGATTGTCCCAAAGCTCTTCATCAGTTTAAAGGGTGAGGCCCCTATGAAGAACGAGTCCATGAACCACATTCAAAGGCTGGTTAGGAGTAATGCTCACTGAGATGTCACCAAGACTGTCACAAGCATGAAGGGCTGCTGATTGGTTGACAGAAGAAGTTTTGATCAATAGCAAACCTGATCTCATCTTACTAAGGGACTCCACTTCAGCAAATTTTTCCTCAATATTTTCGACATAATATAATGTCTAGGTGGTGGTGAACATGTCCCTGTCAGTCCTAGTGCAGATCAATTGGAGTGAAAGTGTTTTACCCCAAGCTGGCAAACCAGGCCACCTTCCCAGGGTGCAGTCAGGGAAGGCAAGGCCGCAGGGTCATAAGAAGCAACATTAAATAATCCATTATCAACCAAAGAGATGTCCATAGAAGAACAGTCAGTTTTTTGGGGCTTAATACATTTCGTACATAAAGCATCTGCCTTGATACCACACTATCAGATCAGGGCTCTCCCCATGGGCACCATCCAGCCACAGCAAGGGTTCTTTCACATTCTGGTGCCAGGAGTTCCAATGCTCTAGAATAGCAAGTAACCATTCCTAGGCATATATGGGGAGGCAACAGCTCAGGTATCAGAAATGTGGTCCCTGTATTATCAGGGGGCTCAGCCAGATGGGTACATGAGAGCCCCACCACACAGACTGGCTACACGTGCTGACACAGCAGAGTGGGGGTGAGGGGGGGCCATGGTGGTGCAGAAAGAGCAGAAGAAAGAAGGGAAGGAGGGGAAGAGCAACCCATGCTGTAGATGCTAGGGAGGGAATTCATCCCCAAATGACTCATGCTCTGGAGAGAAAGTTTAGAAGTGAAGGTCAAACTCTAAAGGAGGACCAAAAGTGACAGAAATAAAGGACGATAGAAAAAAGGCAACAGGAACAAAAATCAGAAGGAATACAAAAATCAGAAGGAATACAAAAATCATGTGGATAGTCAGTTCAACATAAGGAAGAACACTGAGAGAGGGGAAGGAAGGGGCAGGAGCAAGTACAGGGAGAGAGAGGCAGGGAAAAGAAAATGTAGCCTAGGAAGGAAGAATGTGTTGCAATAGCTTGGAACAATGTGTGCAACACACTCCATCTCACAAAAGAACCCTGAGCCCCCTGGGGGATGGAGGGGAAGAAAATTTCTGTAAAATAATATCTAAACCAAAGCAGAAGGTATACAAGGGAAAGAAGGAAAATTTTGGTCTGACATCCCTTTGAAGAGCAACAAGACATTCAGTGTGTTATTAATTTGTTTAGCAGATAAAGGTTATTTGATATTTGATGCTTAGTTATATAAGAGACAACTCCAGAATATCTTTATATTTGTAAGCTATAGCAATATTGGTCCAAAGACACAAAATTTCTCGCTGGTACTTATCTTCAGAACATCAAATTCCAATATTGGTAGTAGACATGCATCTAACTGATGAGGTGCAAGGGTGAGAGGAAACAAAGATTATAGGTATACTTTTAAGAACTTCTACAAGCTTAAAATGACATTCAAAACATATTTTGTAGTAAATCAATGTCTGTGAGTTACAGTTGTGGATGTTATAAAAATTTGGCATGGATTCCTTATTTGTAAAACCATAAAAGACACTATTGAACCCATCGTGGTGAAGAACAAAATGGCTTTCAAAAAAGGAAGATCATGCTGTGATTGCTGTTTTTCATTGAAATCGCTAATAGAAAAACATAGAAAAGTCAACATAAAATCACATAGTTCCTCCATCATCTTCAAACAAATCTTTTCAACAGAAACAAATTATTATAGGTTTTGACAAACATTCATGTTCCCTGCACCTTATTGACAATATATACAAAATGTACAAAACAAATTTAATCTTAGTCAAGAAAGAGGACAAATTATCAGAATGGGGAAGAAAACATACAAGAATATGACAGGGATGCCAACTTATCCCAACTTTCAGAATTCTTATTTATTATTTACATTAATAAAATCATCGAAGATTGGAGACAATTCCACATAGCTTCATTCAAATTAACAGAAACAAAAGACTAGATTTTACTTTTTGCAGATGATTTAGCTCTTGCAACATCTTCAGAGGATGACATAAATTTTCTGTACACAGTTTACAGATAATATCCATGAAATACAGCATGGACATCAAAATTTAAAAAAAAAACAAAAACTATGGCTTTCTGTAGAAAATACCCAGTATAAAGTAAGATCTGTTTGAAAAATAAAATTCTAGAAAGAGTGAACTCATTCACACACTGAGACAATAAACTATCATTTTTGGAAAAACAGCCCTAGCTGAAATAGTCTCCAGGTATACAAAAGAAATGGGAGTCATTAATAATGTAATGAAACTATCCCTAGTCCAGAAACTTACCAGAATAAACCAGTATACGACCTTAGCAAGTCATGCACTGCTCTGTGCTATAGCAGTGAAGCCTGGACAATAAAGGCAAAAGATGTGAAATGATAAACAACCTATGAAATGAAATACTTGATACAAGCAGCTGGTTACACCAAATCATATCACAACAGGAATAAATACGTGTGAAAGGAACATCTCAAATATTATATTCAGAACTACCAAAACAAGTGGAAAAAAACATGTATAATAAATGAGCTCAAAGAGGAGCCCCTAACTCCATGCTGCTCTACAAGCCAAACCATGTAATATAACTATGTCGGCCAATGAAAACATGGCAGGAGAACTTCTCAATGAGACCATAACAGGTTAAAAGGCCTAAAACTTGAAAGGAAGAAGATGATGATGTGATGATGACGATAAATATCATGTTACCTTAACTGTAGTGTCGATACTTATGTGATTAGTGCATTATTTCTTCCTTTCCCCACTCACTGACCTATTTCTCTAAATTATATCTTTTATAGTTTATGATAATGATATAATCATAGCTCTTGTGATGTTGAGCACTGTAGCATTAAATTTGAATACATAATATGTTATAATATTGTACTATAGATGTATGTCAATGGCAGTGGATGGGTGCTTTGTGGATCACTTCTGCTATATCTGTAGATGGGTATAACCTGTGCTTTTTCAAACTACTAGGCATAGGTTTTTGTTTGAAGTATTTGTGATATATTATGATCAGAAGAGTGACTCAACCACAGATTCTGTACCAATATAGAATGTTTGTATGAATCACCACAGACTGATTAATTTGTTAATGTTCATCAAAGTTTAGTTGCATAGATCTTTTTAGACATATCCACTACAGTTCTTCCTCTATTAAATATAAGCAAAGGAATATATCAGATACATTTGCTGAAAAAAGTGACATTCTGTCAATGGTGAAAAGTGATATACTAATTACACATTTATTTTTATTTTAGTCAGAATCATATTTATAATATAATAAAAGTCATTATGAGTTTTGGCCACACACTTTGGCCACTCACTCTTCAACCAATGTCACTCGCCTTGTCCTGCATCTGTACTCCCCTCAAGTGCCAGTATTTCCATTTTTTATTATTTGTATTAAATCATTTCACCTTAATTTCTTATCTCTCTTGTTCCATCAGAAAATTAACAACCCTACTGATCAAACCCATCTGTCAGTTTGTCATTTTATCCTACAATAAGCTGACTTAGATTTGTCTAATTTATTATCATTTTAATGAGGAATTCCTTGGTTACAGTCACTTACACACTTAAATAGAAAATACTCTGTAAAAGACAATTAATTTTAACAATCAAAATTTTGTCTATCACTACTAATTACTTACCTAGTGGTCCAAGACGGTACTGTATGGAAACAACTAAAATGCCACTGTCAACGTAGAAATCAGGTGAGTATGACTGAGCATAACCCGTTCTGAAGCCACCACCATGAATCATCACAAACACTGGTCTGGGAGTACTTGTATCTGATGGTAACTGTTGTACAAGGGGAAAAAAACTGATTTCAGAAAAAAATCTTGAAAATTTACCTTATATGAGGTGTAACATACTTTGTGGGTGGGTTCTTCATGTCAAAATAAAAAAGATGTACATCTAAACATATGTCCAAAAATACTTTTTTTTCAACTATTAATGAAAGTTTAAAATAAATAACATTTCAAGGTAAAACTATCAACTGATTTTTGGAATACATTTTCATATCCACCATTCATGAATATGTAAAACACTCATGGTACAATTCATGTAAACTCAATAGAATCTCAAAGCTAATGTGTGATCTGGAATTGCTGGTGACTTGCAGGTCAGTATATTCTTCCAACTTAATGTACAGGCATTCTAGGCATTCTATACAAAGACTTTATTCAGAACATTCTTTTAGATATACTACAAGGAATAGCCCTGCACCTAAGAGGATGCAAGTACTTTATGTGTGAAAGGGTTCCAGCAATGATATTGTTCAATGCACATTGGACAATTTGCATTGTGACAAATGAGTAAGTAGTGCAAGACTATTTCTGAGGCCTACAGTTTCCTCCAGCATGTGTCCTTCAGTTTACTACTTCTTAGATGACTTAATTTTTTTTTATTCAGCAGGCAGTCCTACTGCAGCAATGCTTCATCACTTTGTCATAGAAGTCTGTGAAAACACTTGACACTATCCAGAATATAAAGAAAAGGCTGGGTTGCTACTCACCATAAAGATGACACACGCCATCTTTTTAGTGAGTAGCAATATACCCTTTTCCCTGGCATCTTAACAGTGAGTAGTAATCTATCCTTTTCCTTGTATTGTTGATACTCCAACCTGGAGTTTCCATTGTTTTACACTGTCCAGGAGGTATTTGAAAGGGACAAACAGTACATGATCTCATCAGTGCTTGTATACGTAGAAAGAAGTGGAAGACATTTTGAACATTTGTTATATGCTTATTCCTTACAAACTTCATAAAATGTTGTGATCTTTATAACCCAAAATAATATTTTTATTATTTATTTATTTATTATATTGACTTGGTTTCTCATTTTTGTGAGAGAAATTTGCTCCTAAATATTGTACAAGCATGTCTCGCCCATCTTTTGTAACTCATTACTTGTTTGCTGCATTTTCTTTGAATGAATGAATAGACATTAAAATTGTCAAAGTTTAAATTATTTTATGAAACTTCAGTGTATGTTTGGAGTCTATGTAGCATGGCTCAATCTGTACACAAACAGCCTTGCAAAGCATCCTTTCTTTATTTGATTTTTACTAAAACAATATTATGAAATGGAAAGTTGCTACTCACCATACAGTGGAGATGCTCAGTCACAAATAGGCACAAAAATAAGAAAAAACTGTCTCTCTCTCTCTCTCTCTCTCTCATTCCACATGGGAAAAAATATATCTAAAAACAAAGATGATTTGACTTACCAAACGAAAGTGCTGGCACGTCGATACACACACAAACAAACACAAACACACACACAAAATTCTAGCTTTCGCAACCAACGGTTGCCTCATCAGGAAAGAGGGAAGGAGAGGGAAAGGCAAAAGATTTGGGTTTTAAGGGAGAGGGTAAGGAGTCATTCCAATCCCGGGAGCGGAAAGACTTACCTTAGGGGGAAAAAAGGACGGGTATACACTCGCACACACACACCGCACATACACAGACATAAGCAGACATTTGTCTATTTGTCATTTGACTATTTGGATATGAACAACAAATGATAGCTATGGACTATCTGCACTCTTTGATGCTTGATGTCTTCTCCAATGGAGGTGGCATCTTCCAGCTAGATATCTGTCCTTGACACACCAGAATTTGCTACTGTGGTTTGATGAATATGCTAGTGAACTCACACTTATTTCTTGGCAAACAAATGCCCCTCATCTGAACCTGATGGAAAACACCTACAATGCTAGCATATGCCAACTCTGCGACTACAGACAACTGGCTCATAATTTACTATAAATGTGTGAACTGTGCTAGACATCTGGTGCCATACACTTCCAGAAACCTACCGAGGACTTGTTGAATCAACTCCATGTAGAACTGCTACTGTATTGCATTCTAAAGATGGACCTCAATGATATTAAGTAGGCTGTCATATTTTGGCTCTTCAGTGTGTGACACTTACAACAAATTTATGCTAGCACATACACAATACACACAAGTTGGTAATTGTAGTTAGTTACATGTTTTCATGTTCCATAGATCATTTGAATGGTTCTCATTTCAAACTGATGTGGAATGAATAAGTTTACAGGATATGTATTCATGATTAATGTTAACATTAACAACCCCGTGTGGAGTTTGCTGGTCTCCCATCGGGCACCTCCCCAGGTGGCGGATAGGGGAATGCTCACCAGATATGGTGGGTACCGGGGAAATAAAATACCCGGGGTGGACCAAAACTAGCAACTGCTGCCTTGTAGTATGATATTGGCTTATCAAAGGCTAAAGGAAGAAAACCTTGAGTAAAAATTACCTGGTCCTCCGGGTTGGGGGTTGTACAGTGGGCCAGCTCCTCACTCACATAAAAACATAAAAATGCTAAAAAACCTAGTAATATGCCTTGGAAAAATTGGAACTTTGGACGACGAACTGGCAATGAGAAACGGAAAATTATGTTTGGATGCTGGAATGTGCAAGGTGTTTCCACTAAAATAAATTTACTACCTGCAGAACTTGACATGTTCAACATGGATGTTGTTGTACTCTCTGAAACAAAGAAGAAAGGCCAAGGAGAAGAAGAACTGGATAATTATGTACATATCTGGAGTGGGGTATCAAAAGCAGTAAGAGCCAAAGCAGGAGTCTCCATTATGATAAGGAAATCATGGAAAGAAAGAATCACAAATTGGACATTCATCAATCAACGTATTATAACTGTTGAAATGACATTATTTGCTAGGGAAGTTGTGACTATTGGCGTATATGCACCCACAAACGACACAAAAGATAAGGAGAAATATACATTTTGGGACACCCTCAGGGAGACTATTGAAAAAATCCCAAGAAGAAAGGAACTGATTATCATGGGAGATCCGAATGGAAGGGTAGGAATTAGAGAATCTTGTAGAATAGTAGGAAAACATGGAGAGGACGAATATAATGACAATGGGGAATGATTGATTGCAATTTGTGAACAATTTGATCTAAAAATTACCAACACATTTTTCAAACATAAGGACATTCATAAATATACTTGGCAACAGAACACCAAAGAACTTCATTCTATAATAGATTACATTATCATTAGGCAAACAAGTAGTTTCAAAGCAGTAGACGTCAGATCTTATAGGGGAGCCCAGTGTGGATCAGACCACTATCTAGTTAAAATGAAGTCTTTCTGGCCATGGAAGAATGCAAGGAGTGATACAAGTAACATAAATAAAACAAACCAGATTGAGAAAGATGAAAATTTACCTTTTAATATTGACAGCCTACAAGACGAAAGTATCAGAACACTCTTTGCGGCCAGGATGGAAAGGAAACTGGTTGAATCATTTGAAGGAAGTACAGAGGAAATATATGACTATATAAAAGCTAATGTGAAAATCATAGCAACGGAGGTGTCGGGTAAAAAAGATAGCAACCACAACCGTGCGGCAGAGTGGTGGTCAGAGGAACTAGAGGTCCTCGTTAGAGAAAAACGAAATGCGTTCGTTCAGTGGTTGAATTGATGAAAAAAATAAGGATGGCAAAAAATGAAGCATGGGAAAGAACATGTGCCAAGGTGAATAGCAAATTAGGATTTGGGAGAGCAAAAGAAGCATGGTCAGTATTGAAAGGGCTTCGACAGGATACAAAAAGCAAAACTAATCTCCAACTGATAACACAAAAGGAAAGGGAAGAGTATTTCCAAAAATTATTAAATGAGGACAGAGAAGAATATCTAGAAGAAGGAACAGGGGAAGATAAAGGACATGAAGATGATGAGATCCAGATTTTAGAAAGTGAAGTACTTCAGGCGTTGAGAACAGGAAAGAATGGTAAATCACCGGGACCAGGCAATATCAATCTGGAGTGTCTGAAATATGGTGGTGACAAAATTGTGAAACTGATAATACAGCTCTTCAACAAAATGATACATGGAGATTCAATACCCAACGAGATGAAGCTAGGTTACATTAATACAATATTTAAGAAAGGGGATCACAAAATTTGTTCAAACTATCAAGGAATTTGTGTTACAAACACATTAATGAGAATTTTTGCGAAAGTAATTAAAAACAAACTGGAAAAAATTTTAGAACCCAAGAAGAACAATGTGGATTCATGGCTGGGAGATCATGTGTAGACCATATTTTCACATCACGACAGAGTTTGGAGAAACATAGGGAAAAATCAAAAAATATAGGATTAATTTTCATAGATCTAGAAAAAGCATATGATACTGTTCCAAGAAAATTACTTTGGAGAGCACTACATATGGCAAACATAAACCCTCCCTTGATTAAAATAATACAACAGATGTATAAAGATAACATTTGCCAAGTGAAAGTTGTTAATAAACTTTCACAGAAATTTAGAACAAGCAAAGGCCTTTTACAAGGCTGTCCCATGTCACCATCATTATTTAAAATCTATATAGATATTAGCCTTAGAACATGGTCTCGTAAATGTAATAGTATGGGATTAGAAATAAAAGATGGAGTTTACCTACATCATTTATTATTTGCTGATGATCAAGTAGTCGTAGCACAAGATGGGGAGGATGCTAACTATATGTGCAATCAACGAGCAGTAGCGTACAAAACTTGGGGGTTGAAGATTAATTACCAAAAACCAGAATACTTGACTAATGATTCAGATGAGCTATACATTGAAGGAAAGAAAATCAAAAAGATAAACACTTTCTGTTATTTAGGATCCATTTTAGAAATCGAGGGAAAATCAGAGTCAGAAATCAATAAAAGAATTAGTAGCATACGGAGGGTCATTGGGAGATGCTTAACTCAGTCTTATGGAGCAGGAATGTAATGAGCAGAACTAAAAAACTAATATACAAATCCATATTAGAGAGTGTGGTTCTGTATGGAATGGCGACCTGGACAATTAACATGAAGCACATTAAAAAATTACAAGCTCTAGAGATGGACTTTTGGAGAAGATCGGCAAGAACCTCCAGGAAAAAAAAGATAAGGAACACTGAAGTAATAAGGAGAATGGAAATAAAAGAAAGAATATATGACGCAATGGATAGGAAGAAATTACAGTGGTACGGGCATGTACGACGAATGGAGAAAACCTGAATACCAAAATTGATACTGGAGTGGGAACCGGAGGGGAGAAGAAGAAGAGGACGACCTATGACAACCTGGCTCCAAAATGTACAGCACACAATGAGGAGAATGGGCGCAGAGGAAGAGGACACACAAGATCGAAACACCTGGAGAAATATTTTGAGATTATATTTTAAGAACGTTTATTGTTTGTATTGTAATTTCCAAGTAAATTATTATGTTGGAGATAAGCCTCTGTAATGAGGAAAAGCTCAAAATAAAAATAAAAATTAACAACCACATTATTTTTTTAGTCCTACTCACACAATTACACTTACAAAAAGGTATTTTCTCTAGTTATCGGTTTTTAAGTAGAAATTTATCATTGGAATAGATGTTGTTGTCCAGGAGAAATTATTTTAAGTTAGATTTAAATCTTGTTTTGCTAGCTGTCAGGCGTTTTATGGCAATGGACAAATGACCAAAAATTTTTGTTGCTGCTTATTGAACTTCTTTCTGAATCACTGACAGCTTTAATAATGAGTAATAAAGTTCATTTTTTCCTCTGTTGTTGTAGGTAGATCCAGGCATCTCTGTTTGGAAGTTCTGCAGGACAGCTTTTGTGTAGTTTGTAAGGTAGTAGATGAGGTACAGGCAGAAGTAAAGCTGTGAGGAAGCGTCATGAATTGTGCTTGGGTAGCTCACTCATAAAGCACTTGCTCATGAAAGGCAAAAGGCCTGAGTTCAAGTCTTGGTCCAGCACATAGTTTTAATCTGCCATGAATTTTGGTATCAGTGCTCATTCTGCTGCAGCGTGAAAATTTCATTCAATCAACTTCTTATCAGTTAATAATTAAGTAAAATGTCATCTTCAATCCACAATATGGCAGTTATTCTGGAGAGATGTTGCTTTTGGGTATAGGTGTATATAATCTCCATAACATAAGAATTTAACAGTTGGTGGTAGAATAGTATCAATATTAATGAGTGAGGAAGGTACATAGTATTATAAGAATGTGAAGCTTGTGCACCATTGCAAGGAATTACACATTTTCATAAGCAGCTGAGATCAATGAAGATTGCTGTAGTGATTTGCACCTCCCATGATATGGGTGGCACATATCTCTTATGATCTCTTACTACTAGTTAGCTAGTTTCAGGTTCCATGGATCATTTCCACAATAAATCGTAATGGTAAGGAATGAGTCTTTCTACATTCACTTTGCAAATTAATTTATAAGTGTGAGTACATACAGAGCAGTTAGTAATTCCTACCCACTATCTTTTACATATTACACTAACATAAATTCTCGTGTACAATAGAGGGAGTTGTCAAGGAGAAACTTTCTTACTTTGTTTTTAAATTTTACTTTGCTATTTGGCAGACACTGGAAGTTTTCAAAACTTTAGTTGTAGCATTGTACACCCGTTTTTATGCTAAAGGAACCTTTAATGTGTAGTAATGAATGGTCTTTTTGCTTCTGGTATTGTAATTATGTGCATCATCATTTCTTTTGAACTGCAGTTGATTACTTACAACAAATGTCATATGGGAATAAACACAGTGTGAAGCAGTAGTCAGAATACCCAACCCACTAAACAGATGTCTTCAAGGTGATCATGGATGAGCACCACATATTATTCTTACAGCAAATTTTTGAGCAATGAAGACTTTTTTTCCTTAAAGATGAGTTACTCCAGAATGTTACTCCATATGGCGTTATTGAATGAAAATATTCAACATATATCAACATACTGATTTCTCTCCCCTTAGGATTGGCAATGATTTTAATTGTAAATGTGGTTAATCTAAGTTATTTTAAGAGCTCCAAATTGCATTTTTCCCATTTAAATTCTCATCAATATGGACACCTAAAAATTTGGAGTTTTCATCCTAGTTATTATTTCCTTGCCATTTACACTTATTATTAATGTAGTACCGATAGATGTGCAGAACTAAGTATGTTGTGTGTTTTTAAAACTCAAGGTGGTAATTAATCATCCTCCTCTAACATTATCTTTTTTTATAGAGATAACCGACACTGTGCATACTATTGATTCTTGCATAGCTTAAAATTATGTCAGCTGTTTCCCTAAAACAACTCATATGATTTTGTATACAATGTATTATATTTCAAGCTAAAATGCATAAAAAAGAAATTAATGTGTTACAATTGATACATACTAATAGTTAAAATTACTCTTCTCCTATGACTAATTGAAAATATAAAATTTTTGGCATACTTAAAATTCATATTATTAATTGCACAATTTAATGCTAATTATTAAATTTATTTTTGGACTCAGTCATAAAATAATGTTATATCTTGGTGATAATTCTCCTGTTGAAAGGAACCGCATGACTGCTACGGTCGCAGGTTCGAATCCTGCCTCGGGCATGGATGTGTGTGATGTCCTTAGGTTAGTTAGGTTTAAGTAGTTCTAAGTTCTAGGGGACTGATGACCACAGATGTTAAGTCCCATAGTGCTCAGAGCCATTTGAACCATTTTTTCTCCTGTTGAAACCTAAGTTTGTAAACTCTTTTGCTTTGTAAACTCTTTGGAATGTATCCAGAATGAGATTTTTTACTCTGCAGTGGAGTGTGCACTGATATGAAACTTCCTGGCAGATTAAAACTGTGAGCCAGACTGAGACTCGAACTCAGGTCTCGGTCCAGCACACAGTTTTAATCTGCCAGGAAGTCTTTGGAATGTAGTTAGTACCACAGAATGTAAGTTAGGGAGGGCATGTCTCAGATAGAAACACCTGTATTTTGCTAATCTTGTCTCTAATATTGTAATTTGTGGTGTGACAAAAATGGATATTGTGAAATCAGTGTGGTACAGAAGAATGGGATAAAATAAAAAGGTGAGACCATTAGCACGAAACCGGTCAACGATAATTTCAAGAACACTGTATACTATTTCTTTTGTTTATGTTTTGGACTGATTACAACACTAGAGTCATCTGCAAAAAGAACCAATTCTGCTTGTTGGATATTAGATAGAAGATTATTTACATAGAGGAACAATAGCGGACAATATTATGAAAAGGAAAGTTGCCAGATACAGACACACACACACACACACACACACACACACACACACACACGCACACACACACATGCAAATGCAATTCACACACATGACTCGTGTGTGTGAGTTGCGTTTTGCATATGTGTGTGTGTGTGTGTGTGTGTGTGTGTGTGTGTGTGTCATCTATTTTTCACAAAGACCTTATGGGCTGAAAGCTTTATTTGTGACAGTCTTTTTGTTGTGCCTATTAGCAAATCAGCATCTTCGCTATATGGTGAGTGTAAACATTATTTTCACAGTATTGGAATAATATAGGACATAAGATAGAGCCTTGGGGAACCCCACATATAATCTCCACAGTCAAAATAATATCCCCCAGCAACACTGGTTGAATTACTAACCACAATCTTCTGCAACCTTTTGGTTAGACATGACATTATCCGCTGGTTGGCTATACTATCAAAACCATGAAACTTAAATTTATCTACAAGAATACTGTGATTCACACAGTCATATGCCTTAGACAGATCATAGCAAATACCAGCCACCACTGTTTTATTATTTAATGCTTGTATAATCTGGTGAATGATTATATGAACGGCGTTCTCAGTAGAGCAACTCTTCTAAACTCTAAACTGTGATTTGATGAGGATATTATAATTACTCAGGTGCCATACTATACTAGAATACATTACCTTCTTGAAAATTTTGGAAAACAATGTTAGCAATGGAAGAGGTTGGTAGCTATTGAGGGGTTGTACAATGGCATATTTCAGTCTCTCGGTAAAAATGCCTTGTCATAGTGATGCGTCATATGTTTCAGATAAGACAGGGCTTATTATATGAGAACAACTCTCTGTTGGAAACACTATCAAAACCAGATGAGCTTCTATTTTTTAAGAGAATACATAATTTTCTTAATTTCAGAAGTAGACGTTGGCAATAAATTCATATGACTGACTTTTATGAGACTGCTTTGTCAACATACTGCTGTGATTTTTCTCTTGAACTGTTTTCCCTATACTTTAACTACTATATTTAAATAATAATTACTAAACATATTTGCTACCCATGACCCATATAGCCTTGAGTCTATTTTCAGAATTACTGTTTTCTGGAATTATGTGCATGTTCCTTGGTTTCTTAATAATATTTCTTAGTAACTTTGAGTAACTTTTTGTAATTTACAACTACTGCATGATATCTATTTGTTCTTACCAACAGATACATTTTCCTTTTCCTTTCTCAAGATACTTTAATCCCTCTAATGGTCCATGGTTTTTTACATGGCTGTTGGTGTCCTTTCTGATTAGTGTGAACTTGACTACAAATTGGAATTTAAGAAAGCTGGATGATCATGGAAAAACAGATACTAGATGCTTTTTAGAACCATTTATTTTATTCCTCATTACACGTTTCAGGTTCTGCCCATCTTCAGATGACCTAATAAAACTACAGTAACAAATATAATGTTACATAGTGTACATCAAACACACAACTTAAATAAGCAATGTAATTGCAATATATTTGCACAACAGTTAGTTTTGATAGACAAATATATACCATTTTTCATACATGTTAAGTATGTTTTTGACAAGTTGTCAAAAATCATCAGGAAAACCATGAAGTTAAGCAAAATAGCAGCAGTACCTAAATATGATGACCTAACATGGACAAGACATGCAGTGGAATGACAGGAGTGACCTCCTGTGCATGCTAAGTAAACAATCAATCAACAGATGGCATGACTATAGCAGCACTGCTTTACAACATCATTTTGTCGTTACCATTAGTTACATATTTGTCCACAATATATATTTTATTTCATTTTTCAGTTTTAATTGTAGTTTTTATTATGGAGAAATCTATAACTAATGATAATGATGAAATGATGTTGTAAAGCAGCACCACTGTTATCACACCATATGTTGATAGACTGTTTACCTACCACGTACAAGAGGCCATTGTATCTTTCCACTGCAAATTTTGTCCATGTTAGGTCATTGTATCTAGTTACTACTGCTATTTTGTTAAACTTTGTGGTTTTCTGAAGATTTTTGATGTTCTTGTCGAAGGTATATTTAACACTTTTTTAAAATAATATGTACAGTATTTGCCTATTAAAACAACTGCTGTGCAAGTTTTTTACAAATACATTGCATATTTAAGACACACGTTTTTTTATGTAAAGTATGTAGGCTAACTTTATATCCATTATTGTGTTTATATAAGGTCATCTGAAGATGGGCAGAGCCCAAAACATTTAATGAGGAATAAAATAAATTGGTCTAAAAACATCAAGTACCTGTTTGTCTGCAATCATCCAACGTTTTTAAAATTCCACATAGTCTTTCTGATTAGCTTATGTGGAAATCCATTTTCAAATAATGATTCGAATTTATCATGGAATAGATTAAATTTTATGTTAGTATTTCATTAATTATAAATTTAATCCCAGGCCATCTCTTGTAAATTATTCTTAAAAGCATTTGTTCTGGAGTCATTAATTATTGTAACTGATTTTCAGTGAGGAGTATCCACACTATAAGGCACTACCTTATAAATACTAACCAATTGTGCATTATGATCAGAGAGAGCATTTGTTGCTGGGTAAACAGTTATATTTTTGGTTTGAGCTTCACCAAAGAAAATCTTCCCAGTTAGGCTCCTACTGTCTATGCACCCGTGCCGGAAAGTTAATGACCAATATCAAACTGTAGGATTCAAATAAAGTTTCCAGGTCATTATACATGTTAGAATCCTTTATAAAATCTACACTGAAGACATCACAGACCATTATGCTTAATGCTGTCTGACAGATAACATAGTAACAACAGTTAGTAATGATAGTATCAATCCATCAGAGAAATAGCGAAGCCAACTCAGATTTATTGAGAGCTATGAGATGTCTGTTATTTTTGTAATTAATGTAGTTCTTATTTTCACATGTACTCATATTTCAAGGACACCTAAGAACGCTGCACATGTTCCATGCTTAGTCAGCATCACATGTATCAGGAAAGCATGCTGAAATAAAATTGCTTGTTGTGGCATGGTTACAGAAGCTCTATGGATAACGGCATTGTGGCTTAGAAGATCACTATATTCCTTGACAATTGACAACAATGTAGATATTTAAAACAAAAGGGAATTACTGGTTTAATCGTATTGGGGCAGTTTAAATCCAGATCTAGTGGAAAGACAGTTGGTTGTTTTGAAATACATAATGAAGACTAATGGATAATACAATTTAATTTGTTAAATTTTGTATAACGAAGCATTTCAGAAAAAGCAATCCAAGGAGGCAGTTGTTAAATCATCACAGGAAATCACATATCAAATGAGTCAATACAAATTACAGAAAAAATAAGAAAAGAAGATTGCATTGCAGTTAGGAAGTGTTTCTAAACTTATGAGCCAAGGTGTCACTTTGCTAATAACATGTGATTTTTATGTTTCCCTTTCTTTTCTGAAGTCATTTTGTGTGAGTTTTCCACAATTGGCCTATGAGATTAAGCATAATTGGGTTCTATTCCTTGCTTCAGTATGACCACTATCTGGTATTGTTGCAGCAATTCTGCAGTCCACATTTCATATGCATAGAAGATGTTGTAATGCCCCTGACACTAAATGAGCTATCACTGCACAGCAAATGTCAGTCACTGGGGGGTAGTGTAAGGCATTAGTGTCATTAGCAGTTTTACTTCCATTGTGGGAATGGGTTGCACAGAAAGTAATTCTCCACTATGAGATCAAATTATATTGCTTGTGGTTTAAGACCTGATGGGGAGATGGTGTCCACAAAGTCTTTATGACTGTGTCTCTGTGATGACATCATATTTTCTATTTTCCAGAGTACAATTTCCAGTTTTTAAATCTTTTTACTTTCCACCATATATTTGTACAGAATGATTTCCAAAAATCACTTATAATATTATTTTAAGATCTCCTTCATCGCATATTTGCATGTTCATATTTTTAAGTTAACTTGCTCTATGGACTGCTGTCTAAATTCTTTTAATGCTGATCATCTTGAAGAAAGAGTCTCAGAGCATTATTGATGCCAACATCCCATAGCCTGTTTATTCCAAGGTCAGTGAACACTTTTCCTTGTGATGGTTGTGGAAGCTTCTAACTCCAGTACATCAATGAAGCAGTCACATACCACATATCCAGTAATCCAAGGTGAGTGGCGTAATGTGAGATCCTTCTCTAGCATTACTTTTCCTCAACAGTAGTTGTCGATACCAGTATAACATAGCGGAGATACTGAGGCACAAATAGGCACAACAAAAAGACTTCCACAAATATAGTTTTCGGCCAGTAACGCTTTCATCAAAATTTGATGACAGACACACACATACACACTCACGCAACTGTAACTCATACACACATGACTGTAGTCTCAGTCAACTTAGGCCACACTGTGAGCAGCAGCACCAGTGCATGATGGGAGTGGGGCTGGCTGGTGGTAAGGAGAAGGCTTCAGTAGAGGGGGAGAGAGATAGTAGGGTAGGGGTGGTGGACAGTGATGTGCTGTTGGGCACTGCATGGGAACGAGGTGGAAAGAGGATAGGGCATATATGTGCAGTCGGGAGGTTGAGTGGATGGCAGCAGAGTGGTGGAGGGGGAGGGGGGGAGGGGGGTATAGTAGTAAAGGAGAGAAGTAAAAAAGACTGGGTGCAATGGCGGAATGAGGGATGTGTAGTGCTGGAATGGGAACAGAGAAGGGGCTGGATGAGAGAGGACAGTGACTAGAGAAGTTGAGGTTAGGAGGGTTATGGGAAGAAAGGATATATTGCAGGGAAAGTTCCCACCATCACAATTCAGAAAAGCTGCTGTTGGTGGGAAGGATCCACATGGCACAGGCTGTGAAGAAGTCATTGAAATGAAGGATGTCATGTTTGGCAGTGTGCTCAGCAACAGGTTGGTCCACTTGTTTCTTGGACACAGTTTTTTGTTGACCATTCATGCAGACAAACAGGTTGTTGGCTGTCATGCCCACATAGACCATAGCCCTATCCTCTTTCCACCTCGCACCTCGTTCCTGTGCGCTCCCCAACAGAACATCACTGTCCACCATCCCTACCCTACTATCCCCCCCCCCCTTCCACCCAAGCCTCCTCCTTACCCCCATCCAGTCCCCATTCCCATCATGCACTGCTGCTGCTCGCAGTGCAGCCTCAGTTGCCTGAGACTGCAGTTAGGTGTGTGTGTGAGTTGCCTTTGTGTGTGTGTGTTTCTCATCTAATTTTGATGGAGGCCTTACAGGCTGGAAGCTATATTTGTGGCAGTCTTCTTGTCGTGCCTATCTGTGACTCAGCACCTCTGCTATATGGTGAGTGACAACTTTCCTTCTCACAGTATGCTACATTCCATCCTGGTTTTTCCATTGTTTGATTTGTACGTAGTACATAATATTTCAAGTTGAAATTTATGAAAAGGAATTATTTTATAAAATTTTTTATTTTTGATGTTATAATTGATAAATACTAGTTCTGATGTACAGTTAAAATTATTATTATTATTATTATTATTATTATTATTATTATTATTATTTGAAATTACAAATTACTGGTACACTTAAAATTTCTATTATTTTAAATAAAACACATAGTTATAACTTTTCTTGTTGGTTTTAACTAAATAAATCTGAAGATTGTTATTGCAGCATATTTTATACATAAATATATTTTCTCACATTTCAGTATATCATACATACAGTATTTTGATTTTTCACATTAGAAAGCCAAAATTACATTGTTTGTGCAAAAATATGTGTGATCATATCAGAGGCAAGCTTATGACTCCCACACTCTGCAGAAATAACAATGATCCAAAAGGTTTACAACTTTTCTTAACAAATTAATTTCTACTAGTTTCTGTTACATTATTAATTTCAATTATTATTTCATAAAACAATCCAGAAATAAATGTAGGAAACAATACAGGATTGTGTAGTTAACCAAAGATGAGTATCTCATCATATGGGACAGCTAAGTTATTATGTGAACTTTTATTAACTGTGATTGAAATTTTCTAGTTTTCATTTGTCTTAATACTTGTAAATGGTGGAGGCCCAAACTATTACATTGCTCCAACGGTATGCCTGAGGACTCACTATTACTATTGTCCAATTATAGATAGAACTATAAAAACTGTATATTTTATTCTCATTCACCATCAGCGATAATAAAAATGCTTCCTTCCTCTCATACATTTAAGGGTGGCATTTTAAACTTCCCTCCTGAATCTACCTCTCTCCTTCTACATGCTCCCTAAAGTTCATGAACTCAACCACCCAGGACACCACATTGTGGCCAGTTATGGTGTCCACACGACCTACCCACTTATACAAAAGACATCAACTATTTCCTCCACTGATTCTCTACATTGCCTGTTGTTCTGCTTGTCACTATCAATGCCACCTCCTTCTGCTGAGACATCCCCAGTAGCCATGACCTTGCTGCTATTGACCACTACACTTTACAAAGCCTGACTGACTCCAGACCTACCTTGCCTTCCTGACCACCATGACCAATTATACCATCACTCAAAATTGCTTCTACTTTGAATGGTCACCTACAGAAAAATCCATGGTACAACAATGGGCACCCACTTGGCACAATCATATGCCAACCTATTCATGGGCCATATAGTGGAACTGAGAAAGAAAACTGGCGTTCTACGGATCGGAGCGTGGAATGTCAGATCCCTTAATCGGGCAGGTAGGTTAGAAAATTTAAAAAGGGAAATGGATAGATTAAAGTTAGATATAGTGGGAATTAGTGAAGTTCGGTGGCAGGAGGAAGAAGACTTCTGGTCAGGTGACTACAGGGTTATAAACACAAAGTCAAATAGGGGTAATGCAGGAGTAGGTTTAATAATGAATAGGAAAATAGGAATGCGGGTAAGCTACTACAAACAGCATAGTGAACGCATTATTGTGGCCAAGATAGATACGAAGCCCACACCTACTACAGTAGTACAAGTTTATATGCCAACTAGCTCTGCAGATGATGAAGAAATTGAAGAAATGTATGATGAAATAAAAGAAATTATTCAGATTGTGAAGGGAGACGAAAATTTAATAGTCATGGGTGACTGGAATGCGAGTATAGGAAAAGGGAGAGAAGGAAACGTAGTAGGTGAATATGGATTGGGGCTAAGAAATGAAAGAGGAAGCCGCCTGGTAGAATTCTGCACAGAGCACAACTTAATCATAGCTAACACTTGGTTTAAGAATCATGATAGAAGGTTATATACATGGAAGAACCCTGGAGATACTAAGAGGTATCAGATAGATTATATAATGGTAAGACAGAGATTTAGGAACCAGGTTTTAAATTGTAAGACATTTCCAGGGGCAGATGTGGACTCTGACCACAATCTATTGGTTATGACCTGTAGATTAAAACTGAAGAAACTGCAAAAAGGTGGGAATTTAAGGAGATGGGACCTGGATAAACTGAAAGAACCAGAGGTTGTACAGAGTTTCAGGGAGAGCATAAGGGAACAATTGACAGGAATGGGGGAAAGAAATACAGTAGAAGAGGAATGGGTAGCTTTGAGGGATGAAGTAGTGAAGGCAGCAGATGATCAAGTAGGTAAAAAGACGAGGGCTAGTAGAAATCCTTGGGTAACAGAAGAAATATTGAATTTAATTGATGAAAGGAGAAAATATAAAAATGCAGTAAATGAAGCAGGCAAAAAGGAATACAAACGTCTCAAAAATGAGATCGACAGGAAGTGCAAAATGGCTAAGCAGGGCTGGCTAGAGGACAAATGTAAGGATGTAGAGGCTTATCTCACTAGGGGTAAGATAGATACTGCCTACAGGAAAATTAAAGAGACCTTTGGAAATAAGAGAACCACTTGTATGAACATCAAGAGCTCAGATGGAAACCCAGTTGTAAGCAAAGAAGGGAAAGCAGAAAGGTGGAAGGAGTATATAGAGGGTCTATACAAGGGCGATGTACTTGAGGACAATATTATGGAAATGGAAGAGGATGTATATGAAGATGAAATGGGAGATACGATACTGCGTGAAGAGTTTGACAGAGCACTGAAAGACCTGAGTCGAAACAAGGCCCCCGGAGTAGACAACATACCATTGGAACTACTGACGGCCTTGGGAGAGCCAGTCCTGACAAAACTCTACCATCTGGTGAGCAAGATGTATGAGACAGGTGAAATACCCTCAGACTTCAAGAAGAATATAATAATTCCAATCCCAAAGAAAGCAGGTGTTGACAGATGTGAAAATTACCGAACAATCAGTTTAATAAGCCACAGCTGCAAAATACTAACACGAATTCTTTACAGACGAATGGAAAAACTAGTAGAAGCCAATCTCGGGGAAGATCAGTTTGGATTCCGTAGAAATACTGGAACACGTGAGGCAATACTGACCTTACGACTTATCTTAGAAGAAAGATTAAGGAAAGGCAAACCTACATTTCTAGCATTTGTAGACTTAGAGAAAGCTTTTGACAATGTTGACTGGAATACTCTCTTTCAAATTCTAAAGGTGGAAGGGGTAAAATACAGGGAGCGAAAGGCTATTTACAATTTGTACAGAAACCAGATGGCTGTTATAAGAGTCGAGGGACATGAAAGGGAAGCAGCGGTGGGGAAGGGAGTAAGACAGGGTTGTAGCCTCGCCCCGATGTTATTCAATCTGTATATTGAGCAAGCAGTAAAGGAAACAAAAGAAAATTTCAGAGTAGGTATTAAAATCCATGGAGAAGAAATAAAAACTTTGAGGTTTGCCGATGACATTGTAATTCTGTCAGAGACAGCAAAGGACTTGGAAGAGCAGTTGAACGGAATGGATGGTATCTTGAAGGGAGGATATAAGATGAACATCAACAAAAGCAAAACGAGGATAATGGAATGTAGTGGAATTAAGTCGGGTGATTCTGAGGGAATTAGATTAGGAAATGAGACACTTAAAGTAGTAAAGGAGTTTTGCTATTTGGGGAGCAAAATAACTGATGATGGTCGAAGTAGAGAGGATATAAAATGTAGACTGGCAATGGCAAGGAAAGCGTTTCCTAAGAAGAGAAATTTGTTAACATCATGTATAGATTTAAGTGTCAGGAAGTCATTTCTGAAAGTATTTGTATGGAGTGTAGCCATGTATGGAAGTGAAACGTGGACGGTAAATAGTTTGGACAAGAAGAGAATAGAAGCTTTCGAAATGTGGTGCTACAGAAGAATGCTGAAGATTAGATGGGTAGATCACATAACTAATGAGGAAGTATTGAATAGGATTGGGGAGAAGAGAAGTTTGTGGCACAACTTGACCAGAAGAAGGGATCGGTTGGTAGGACATGTTCTGAGGCATCAAGGGATCACCAATTTAGTATTGGAGGGCAGCGTGGAGGGTAAAAATCGTAGGGGGAGACCAAGAGATGAATACACTAAGCAGATTCTGAAGGATGTAGGTTGCAGTAGGTACTGGGAGATGAAGAAGCTTGCACAGGATAGAGTAGCATGGAGAGCTGCATCAAACCAGTCTCAGGACTGAAGACCACAACAACAACAACATAGTGGAACCCTTCCTAACCACCCAGAATCCCTAAACCTTCACCTGTTTCAGATTCATTGATGGCAACTTTGTGATTGGGATTAAAGGTAAGTGCACCTTATCCACATTCCTATGGAACCTATATATCTTCTCCCCCTTTCACTTCATCTGGTTCTCCTCAACCCAATAAGCCAACTTCCTCATTGTTAACCTCCGCCTCAAGATTGACTACATCAGTATTTCCATCCACATCAAACCTACCTACCATTAACACTACCTCTGCTTCAGCAGCTGTCATCCAATCCATAACAAGAAGTCTCTTCCATATACCCTAGCCATCTGTGGCTGTCACATCTATAGTGATTAACAATCCCTCTCTGAATATACCAATGGTCTCACAGAGGCCTTCACAGACTGAATTTACCCTCCGACCCTTGTCCAGAAACAGATTTCCTGTGCCTTGTCTCTCCAGTCACTGACCACCTCCCAAAATACCCACTATCCAGCCACAAAGCAGCACTCCTCTCATGACTCAGTACCGCCAAGGACTGGAACAGACTGACAGTCTATGCCAGGGTTTCAACTACTTATCACCATGCCCTGAAATGACAAATGTCCTACCCACTATCTTCTCCACCCTTCCCACAGTGGTATTCTGCCACCCACCAAACCTGCACAGTATTCTTGCCTGTACCTACTGCACACCTGCTCTCAACTCCATGCCTTATAGCTCATATACCTGCAATATACCTAGATGCAGCACCTGTCCCATACATCCTCCCACTACTACCTACTCCAGTCTTGTTGCAGGCATCTCCTACCCCATCAGAGGCAGGGCCAGCTGTGAAAGCAGCCATATGATCTACAAACTAAGCTGCAACCACTGTGCTGCTTTCTACATGAGCATAACAGCTAACGAGCTGCCTTTCTGCATGAATGGCCGCCATCAAACAGTGGAGAGGGATAGCTGGAGCCACTCAGTTGTTGAACATGCTGTCAAACATAACATGCTCCACTTTAATGGGTGCTTCACAGCCCATATCATCTGGATTCTTCCTATCAACTCCAGTTTTTCTGGACTGCACTGGTGGGAACTCTCCCTACAACTTATCCTTCATTTCAACAACTGCACCCCCACTCCCCCCCCTCCATCCCCTTTGCCTAAATGTTTGTTACCCCCTGTCTCCAACATACCTCTCCTCCTTCCTGCCTCCACTCCACTACACACTTTTTTTACCCCACCAATGTACATACAAGCTACAAGTCGTTTTCTAATTCACATTTTTCCTCTCCTACCCACCCCACCCATGACAGCCTCTCAATGCTTCACCAACAGCCCTAGTATGTCTTGAGCAATTCCTTGCATGCTGCACAAGGTGGCACTATTATTTTCACCTGTCCGTATCTCGCCATCCCTCCCCCAACCCATCACATGCCTCCTTCCTACCCCACCACTCATCCTAGCAAATTTATGCTCTGTCAGATGCAGTTGTAGTCAGGCTCTAGCTCTTGAGACAGTTGCTACAAGTGTGTGATTTGTGCTTGTGTGAAAGTGTATCTGTGTATTCCATTGGAGAATAAGGACTTAGCACAAAAGATTTAATATTTTAGCAGTCTTTTTCATTGTGTCTGTCAGTGGCCCAAGGCCTCTTCTATTAGAGTCCTGCATGACCGAGCAAGCGAGCACAAAATACGAGATGGGGCAAGCACACCCTAACTGGATAGGCTGCCCGCACTAGTTCTAGTGACCGAGCATAGAAGCCATGACCGAATATGTAGCACGCAACTTCAAACACATTACACGTGTCATTATCTGTGTGAGACTGCAGCCAGTACGGGCTTCTAATTTGTGGTGTGTCTCTCTCTCTCTCTCTCTCTCTGCAATCATGCAGTGCGAGGAAACCAGTGCAGTAAGATGTAAGATTGAAATCAATGTTTACACATTGAAGAGACGGGAAGGTCTAAAAAGCCAAGTACGGAGCATATTTTTGGTGGTTGTAGATGAAAACAGTGCGTCTACTGGATACGTATCATGCATAAACTGCTCCACATTATTGTGTTTCCAATCGGGAACCACTCTTTTAAAGAAACACAGTTGCAAGAAACCTCACAAAGATACAGCTCCTTCAGGAATACCGGCAGTAATAAAAAATAGTATTACAGCAAAGTGTGTCACAATGTGTGCTAAAGATATGAGACCTTTTAATGCTGTTTGCGGTGAAGGTTTCAGAGAACTAGGCCAAGAATTAATACATCTAGGTGTGCATTATGGAAAAGTTAACGTGGCAGATGTCATGCCACATCCCTCTACTATGAGCAGACATGTCAAAGAACAAGCTGATGCAATACGAAACAGTATAATGCCTTCTGTTATTGCGGAAGTTATTAATAAAACATGTGCTGCGATAGTTGATTTGTGGACTGATTCACATAATCAGATGCACTATTTGACGCTTACATCTCATTACATTAACACAGATTGGTCTCTTCTGATCAATGTTTTATTTACAACAAAATTCCCGGACATTAGGAAGATGGGAGTAAATATTATAAAAGAAAGTGCTCTATGAATTTAGCTGTGTAATGTACCCGTTCTTGGAAACGTTACTTTTGTATTAAAAGAAAGAGAGAGAGAGAGAGAGAGAGAGACAGAAATAGATAGAGCAAGAGAGAGAGAGAGAGAGAGGCGTTGGATTTGTACAGTACAGAGCAGCGAGCCGTGGCGAGGCAAGGTGAGACGTCAGCGGTGACCGGTCATGCTCGGTTATCCGCGTGTCCGGAATCCGGACAACAGACATGACGCGAGTACGTGACCGAGCCGAGTCGTGTGGGGCCAGACACGAGTGGCTCGGTCCCCCCGTCAACAGGCGAGCCGTGACTGGTCAAACATGGAGCATTGCAGCACTCTATCTTCTATATCGTAAATAGCAATCTGCTCTCTCCATATTGTTGTTAAACTTAATATAAGGAAACTAGATGCCAATGTTAATTTACATCTACATGATGTGCATAACAGAAGATATGTCTCATTGTGCTAGTTATTAGGGGGTCTTCCATTCCATTCTTGAATCAAGCATGGGAGTAATAACTGCTCAAACACCTCTGTGTTCTTCATAATGTCTTCATTATCTTTATGGGAATGATACACAGGTGGTCGTAGTATAATCCTAGCTTTCTCATTTAAGGCTGGTCCTTCAAACTCTGTAGGCAGGCTTTTGTGGGATAGTTTATGTATATTTTGTAGTGCCAGGCAGTTCAGTTTAATTCATCATCTCAATGATGCTCTCCAAAACAAATTTTTGATTATTCCTGTTGCCCTTCTTTTGGAATGTCATATGAGAAAAGTAAAAGTGGGGGTTAGCATGAGTGACATTTTTGGAATGTGTGGCAGATGCTACAGAGGTCATTCTGGCTGAGATATCTCCTTATACTTGAGCTCAGAATATGTTCTAAGATTCTACAACTAATGAATGCCAAAGATACTGGGCGGTAGTTTTGTGATCACTTCTGCTACCCTTCTTGAGGATGGATGGAACATGCATTTTCTTCCTACTGTATTACTGAGCAGAGCTTTTTTGTTTGAGGGATTTATGGTATAGTTTAGTTAAAGGAAAATCTGATAGGGATCCCATTAGACCTAGTGTATATATTTGTTGTTGCAGGTTTTAAAGTGATATATAAATCCATGGGTCTATTAAAAAACAGTGATTGAGTAAGAATAAAAGAATATATAGCTAACATAATACAGAAAAAAGATCATACTGTTGCAAATAATACTTGTTTCTTCAAACAGATAAGATATTTCATCATCTAGAAAGAGGAAACAAGATGGTGTTAAGTGTGGCAGTTACACAGATTTCCTATTAAGGTAAACTGAGAACAATATTGCTTGCCTTTAAATTGATTATGTGAATGACTTGCTTATTTACACTCCAATAATTTGATGTTATATTTCAATTTTCTCTTTTATTAAATTATGCACCATATTGCTTGTAAAACTAATACTGTGTCTCATTTTAATTTTGTTTAACTTCACTCTTTTTGCTCATGATCCTCATCATAGTAATCTTCTTTTCAGTTTGATTGTAATGGGAAATAATGAGACTGAATCTAAGATAAATACCTCTGGGCTGAAAATATTCAGATACAGGCAGTCTTCAGATCCCATTATATTGTCTGTAGAGACCAACTGTATGCATCTTTCAGGTGTCTGCAGAGCGTCCTTCCTTTCAGTCCATGGGGTTAGAGGCACTGGGGGCTGTATTTGCAATAAACATAGATCACAATCATGAATTCAAATTATTGGTTGTATGAAACTGTATCGGTATCAGGTATTCTAACAAACAAAACAAAAATTAGACACAATGATGAATCATGAAAGCTTTCAAGGATTAACTGCCAGCCAATGAGTACATAATAATACTTCAGCAAAATCTAATTTTTCAACACAAAGAAGAAAAACAACTGAGTTTCATACAGGACACAAGAGCTGTGTTCTTTTTTCTTTATAATAATTTAATTACTCCATTTACTATAATAATTTTTTTAATAAAATGCATCTGGGTTGAAAACTACACCATATAGTAAATTGTTGAACCAATGTTATGGTTACAATTGCAAATGTCTTTCATCAATAAAATTTTTTTTCTATTTTCTACATCTATAGTCTACAAATCATTGTGAATTATGTGGCAGAGGGTACAGCCCATAGTACCAGTTATTAGGGTTTTTCCTGTTCCATTCACACATGGAGCATGAGAAGACTCATTGTTTCAGTGCCTCCATAGGTGCTGTAATTAATCTAATCAAGCCTCCACAGTCTCAATGGGAATGATAGGTAGGGGGTTGCAGTATATTCCTAGAGTCACCATTTAAAACTGGTTCTTGAAACTTTGTAAGTAGGCTTTCTCAGGCTAGTTTACATCTATCATCAAGAGTCTGCCAGTACAGTTTCTTTAGCATCTCTGTGGCACTCTCTCACAGATCAAACAAACCTGTGACCCTCTGTGTCACCCTTCTCTGTTTAGTCCTATTTGGTATGAGACTGATTTAATTTCCCCAATATCTGACCAATAAATCGAGGTCTGCCACCTGCTTTACCCAAGCCTATCTGGTTATTCCATGTCATATTCCTAAAAAGTGGTATACCCAGGTGTTAGTATGAGCTAACTGATTCCAACTAGACTCATTAATATTGCAGTCATAGGATAGTCAGTTTTTTTCATTTTGTGAATTGTACAATTTTGCATTTCCGAGCATTTAAAGCAAGTTGCCCAGCTTTGCACCACTTTGAAATCTTATCAAGATCTGACTGAATTTTTATGCAGCTTCTTACAGACAGTACTTCATAATAGACAGCTGCATCATCCACAAAAAGTTTGAGGTTACTATTAATATTGTCTGCAAGGTTATTAAGCAAAGGCTCCCAACGCACTTACTCGGGCACACCCTAAGTTACTTCTACATGTGTTGATACTCTCCGTCCCAGATAACTTGCTGCATTCTCCCTACCTGATGTGGTACAGAGTGGAATGCTCTTTAGAAATCAAGAAATACTGCATCTACTTGACTGCCTTGATCCCAAGCTTTCAGTTTGTCATTTGAAAAAAGTGTGAGTTGGGTTTCACATGATCGATGTTTTCAGAATCCTTGATGGTTGGCATGCAGGAGGTCATTCTGTTCAAGATACTTTATTATATTTGAGCATGGAATATGTTCTAAGGCTCCACAAGAAATCATTGTCAAGAATATTGGATGGCAGTTCTGTGCATCACTTCTACTACCAATCTTGTAAATGGATTTGACTTGTACTTTCTTCTGACAACTGGGCGCAGTTTTTTGTTTGAGGTATAGTTAAAGGAGGGGCTAACTCAGTCAAAAATACAATATAGAATCTGATAAGGATTCAATTGAGCCCTGGAACTTTGTTTGATTTTAATTATTTCAGTTGTTTCTCAGCTGTTTCTAAGCACCACTGGCACTAACACTTATTTCAGTCATCTGTCTGTAGTCTGATGATTAAATTGGGACAACTCTCCTTGATTTTCCTTTGTAAAAAAATATTTTAAAATGGAGTTAAGCATCTCTGCTTTTGCTCTGCAATCCTTGATTTCGGTTCCTCTCTCATCCATTAGTGACTGGGCACTAACTTTAGTGCCACTAACAGCCTTAACATATGGCCAGAATGTCTTTTGAACTGATAATTAAATTAAGACCCTAAGCTGTCGACAGGTGTTCATATACATCAATGGGGACTGATAATTACATGAAAACCCTAAGCTGTCGATAGGTGTTGATATACATCAATGGGGACAGTTGAAAATGTGTGCTCCAACCGGGACTCAAACCCGGGATCTCCTGCTTACATGGCTGATGCTCTATTTATCTGAGCCACCGAGGGCACAGAGGATAGTGCGACTGCAGGGATTTATCCCTTGCACACTCCCTGTGAGACTCACATTCCCAACTTAATGTCCACACACTACATTTGTAGTGTCCCTGCCCATTACACTCATTACTTCTGGCAGACAATCTTGCCAATTACCGTAAGAGTTTGGGCAATGCATGTGCCTTAACTATACGAATATGGTATCTCATTCTAGAGAGCTGCATGGCCACCGATGTATCTGCTCTTCCAGACATGTCCAAAAGAACAGATACCATCATCATATAGAATGTCTTTTGGTTTTGTGAAAAATCATTTGACAATATCCAGCTATGGTAGTCACTGAAGGCTTCACATATTGCTGTCTTGACATGCAAATATGTCTCTCTCTATAGTCCTATGCTTTGTTTACAACTATCATGCAGTATTCTCTGTCTCTTTAGAAGTTTCTTCACAGTGATTCTATACTATGAAGGATCCCTTCCATTATGAACTGTTCTACTGCTCACATATCTATCCAGTGCATCACGAGCTATTCATTTAAATTTAATCCATAGTTCCTCTATATGCACCTATTCTGAGCTAAAAGTTTCAGCTTCATCACTGAGCTAAGACTCTACTGCTTTTTCATCTAGTTTGTTGAACATGTATAGCTTTCTACTTGTTTTAGTTGCCATTTGTACTTTGGTAATCACTGTTGCCACAACTGCCTCATGGTCACTGATTGATGTGGACATCTTCAGAGAGGTCAGATCTATTTGTTGCTGTTAGATATAATATATTTCTATCAAGAGTTTGGTTCCAAACTATCTGTTCAAAGCAGTTTTCAGAGAAGGCATTTAGTAATGTTCTTCAGGATCTCTTGTCACCCCCCCCCCCCCCCCCCATTAACAAAACTCTAATGTTCCCAATTCATTTCTGGATGATTAAAGTCACCAGTGATGATTACAGTATGACTGGGGAACTTATGTACAAGGGTCCGCCCCCGGTAGCTGAGTGGTCAGCGCGACAGGCTGTCAATCCTAAGGGCCCGGGTTCGATTCCCGGCTGGGTCGGAGATTTTCTCCACTCAGGGACTGGGTGTTGTGTTGTCCTAGTCATCATCATTTCAACCCCATTGACGTGCAAGTCGCCGAAGTGGCGTCAAATCAAAAGACTTGCACCAGGCGAGCGGTCTACACGACGGGAAGCCCTCGTCACACGCCATTATTATTATTATGTACAAGGGAACTGAGGTTTTCTTTAAAGTTTTTGCTTACACCAAAATGTGAGCCTGGTGGTCAATAGAATTACAATTTTATGCCCCCATAGATACTGAGTCTTATCCAAACAGCCTTGCATGCAGCTTTAATTTCCATCTCAATGAATTTGGGTTTCTTGTGTCCTGCAACAAATACACTGCCTCCATATCCCAATTACCTGTCATTTTGATACACACTTAAATTTTCTCCAAGAACCTCACTGCTATCAACTTCAGTTTTTAACCAGCTTTTGTAACTAATATTGTATGACCTTCATTGCTTTTCAGAAGAGCTTCAAGCTCCAGCATTTTGTAGGGAATGCTTTGGCAGTTAACTACTAGGATTTTAATACTCTCACCTGCAGAGGCATTCCTTTGGATCTTACATTTATCTTAAGTGAACTTGTTTGTAAAGGCAAGCATTCACCCACACTTAAGTACTAATTATGTAAACATTCTATAAACTGGATTTTCCACGTCATTATCACATATCATGTAATGTGAGCCATAGAGGGTGGAACTGTCTCAGAATATGTCAAACCACTGGAGCATTAGAATCTCCAACATACATTTGCATTGTCCTCCACAATTCCCCAGTTGTTCAATCCAAGTTGTGATGAAAACCACGCTGAGGTGTGCATGGTACATGGGAAGATGTGTCATGAACAGAGGCTCAGGAATACTGGATGACCTACCTCAATAGTTAGCCTTCATACCACCTGGAGCTCTGTGGTGTCAACCTAACAAATCCCCAATTCACATGGGACAAAAATGGAGAACACAGAACAAAACAAAGCAAAAACTGAGAGGATTGACAAGATCTAAAACACCAAACCATCAGGGTTGGAACTGATGGAAACTACACTCCTGGAAATGGAAAAAAGAACACATTGACACCGGTGTGTCAGACCCACCATACTTGCTCGGACACTGCGAGAGGGCTGTACAAGCAATGATCACACCCACGGCACAGCGGACACACCAGGAACCGCGGTGTTGGCCGTCGAATGGCACTAGCTGCGCAGCATTTGCGCACCGCCGCCGTCAGTGTCAGCCAGTTTGCCATGGCATATGGAGCTCCATCGCAGTCTTTAACACTGGTAGCATGCCGCGACAGCGTGGACGTGAACCATATGTGCAGTTGACGGACTTTGAGCAAGGGCGTATAGTGGGCATGCGGGAGGCCAGGTGGACGTACCGCCGAATTGCTCAACACGTGGGGCTTGAGGTCTCCACAGTACATCGATGTTGTCGCCAGTGGTCGGCGGAAGGTGCACGTGCCCGTCGACCTGGGACCGGACTGCAGCGACGCACGGATGCACGCCAAGACCGTAGGATCCTACGCAGTGCCGTAGGGGACCGCACCGCCACTTCCCAGCAAATTAGGGACACTGTTGCTCCTGGGGTATCGGCGAGGACCATTCGCAACCGTCTCCATGAAGCTGGGCTACGGTCCCGCACACCGTTAGGCCGTCTTCCGCTCACGCCCCAACATCGTGCAGCCCGCCTCCAGTGGTGTCGCGACAGACGTGAATGGAGGGACGAATGGAGACGTGTCGTCTTCAGCGATGAGAGTCGCTTCTGCCTTGGTGCCAATGATGGTCGTATGCGTGTTTGGCGCCGTGCAGGTGAGCGCCACAATCAGGACTGCATACGACCGAGGCACACAGGGCCAACACCCGGAATCATGGTGTGGGGAGCGATCTCCTACACTGGCCGTACACCACTGGTGATCGTCGAGGGGACACTGAATAGTGCACGGTACATCCAAACCGTCATCGAACCCATCGTTCTACCATTCCTAGACCGGCAAGGGAACTTGCTGTTCCAACAGGACAATGCACGTCCGCATGTATCCCGTGCCACCCAACGTGCTCTAGAAGGTGTAAGTCAACTACCCTGGCCAGCAAGATCTCCGGATCTGTCCCCCATTGAGCATGTTTGGGACTGGATGAAGCGTCGTCTCACGCGGTCTGCACGTCCAGCATGAACGCTGGTCCAACTGAGGCGCCAGGTGGAAATGGCATGGCAAGCCGTTCCACAGGACTACATCCAGCATCTCTACGATCGTCTCCATGGGAGAATAGCAGCCTGCATTGCTGCGAAAGGTGGATATACACTGTACTAGTGCCGACATTGTGCATGCTCTGTTGCCTGTGTCTATGTGCCTGTGGTTCTGTCAGTGTGATCATGTGATGTATCTGACCCCAGGAATGTGTCAATAAAGTTTCCCCTTCCTGGGACAATGAATTCACGGTGTTCTTATTTCAATTTCCAGGAGTGTATTTCTGCAGTGGGACAGGGTGATAGACCAATCCAAGAAGTGTAAATCATCCCTGAAAAGTTGGACCAGGTCAAGATCTAAACCTTGTTTGGGGTTCAGGAAAAAAAAGTCTCAAAGGATAAAAAAATGGAAGGCAAAGAATGGCTTCCTAAACATAAATGGTGATTATTAGCAAGTCTTGAACTAGATACTTGAAAAAAAAAAGACTGCTTCAGAGTGAAGGGGGCAAACAGACCCCTTCTACCTACAAGAGAGGGAACAAGAGAACAAGGGTTGAGTCTAATACTCCGACTTATCAAGATAATCAGATGCAGAAAAAGCTGAGGCATGAAATGGGAAAACAGATCTATAGTACTGCAGTTTCAGTTTTCAGGACAGTGGCTATCCAACAGGGATAAAGGTATGGAAATGGTAAATCAGCTTAAGGAAAAGTCCAAGATACCTCCAGACAGTGGATGAGCTCTTCAGGCCTGCAAAAATATCAACTTGCATACTGAAACTTCATAAGGATACTCCTCCAGAGACTCCATTCAGGAAAGTACAGGTGCAGAACCAGGAGGTCTCAACAAAGAACTGGAGGGGTAATCAACCAAAAGATTTCACCAGATAGCGAAACCCTTGCGGTGGAAGTCAGTGGAGAATCCCTGAAGGCAATATGAGAATGGGACCTGAAATTTTACTTATGGTTCTCATGGTTTACCATCAGGATAATCAAAGACATTAGAAGTGATCATAGTTCCAAGTTAGTGCCTACAGTCATTAAAGATAAACCTGCAAGAGAGTAAATGGGGAACTGCCACCCTGAGTCATCTTCTGGGAAGACAGGTAATGTTTGTGGTCCTGATCCAGGAATCCTGTTTATATAAAGGGTGCATATTTTGAGCCTCAGAGGAACTGGAAGTAAGTTGGTTTATGCTAGAAATCTAAAGAACTCTAGATTATGCATTTACCTCAGAAATGGAATTTCATCCATGCTGATGGCAGACTTTTGTTCCAGGTACTTGGTGAGCATCAGGATGAAGCAGCATTAGGAAGGTAGCACAAGTGAAATTGTACTGGACTCAGCTTGCCTTCCTGAAAATGACAGTGCTCCTCCTTCCCAGGAAGTAAGGAGACTGGTAGACAGCTGTTCACAGCTGAATGAACAACGGTTGGTTGGTTGTGATGCCAATACGCACAGCCTGACAGCCTGACAGCCTGACATGGGGAAGCAGTAACACCAACAGTAGAGGTGAGTACTTCCTTGAATATTTACTCAAGAGTAACTTGAAGATCCTGAATAGAGACCTTCAAGAACATATGAAGGGGAGAAGTAATTTTGGGAAACAAGGTCATGTGGCATTGGAGGTAGCCTTATTTGACCACAAATATATCAAGTTTGAGTCTGAAATAGCTTACAGAAATTCTATGAAAGTAAACTTTAGGAAAGACCTAAAGTCACACAAATCTTATGTGTATCTAAAATGAAAACTTCAGTAAGAAATCCTATATGTCTTAAAGAAATGGTGGACAAAGTGTCGTCTGCCATTATGTCTTCATACTTAGAAAACTGTCCTATCACCAAAGAGTGCACAAACAAGAATGCACCCTGATGGAACTATTAACCTGGAATTGCAAAGGAACCACATAAGAAGACTTCAACATTGTAAGAAGGAAAGGACAATGGGCAAAACATGGGGAGGCCCTTGCCAAATACAACCTTGCATCTAAGCAAGCAATACTATCATTCTGGAAGGCTGTCTGTGAGGAACTGGAAGGTACTGCTACATGCACTAGACTTCATAAAATCCACAATAGAATATGAACTAATCCAGGAGGCACTCTAAGGAAGGAGGACAGTGAGTATAGAAGGGCAGTGCTTGAGATGCCAGATGTGCTCCTCAAGACTCACTTCCCTCAGCACACACTGGTAGATAATACAGACCAAGATTCAGTTTCTGGGAGGTACCGGTTCATAGGGAACCAAAGGGTGAAGTGAGAATTTGCCAGAAAATGTGTTGATTTCAAAAAGATTCAACAGGCAGCTAGAACATTTCAACTGTTCATGACACCAAGTCATGAAGGAAGATCTCCTGCTCTACTGCGACAAGAAGGAGAGGGAGTAATTGGATTCCTATGCAGAGCATGGCAGCAGGAACCATTCCTAATGCTTGGAGGACAGTGAAGAGTGTTTTCATTTTGAATCCAAAGAGAATTAATCATATCAAGGCTAAGGATATAAAATTGATCACTCTGTCATTCTTTCAACTACAGACATTAGAAAAACTGGTTAGTGTGGGTATTAGGGAAGGGAGGTTAATTAAGGTTCCTCTACATGTAAAACAACACACACATCAACCAGGAAAATCACGTGTAACAGCAATTCACCAACTTGTAGGGAAGATGGAAAAAGCAATACACTTTCAGAAAAGTGCTCTCTACATCTTTCCAGACATCAAAGGGGCTCTAAGCAATACAGCCTACAACCCCATGATTAGAGCTACAGAAGAGTGTGGTACAGAGACCATGATACATAGGTGGATTAAGACCATGCTGAGTACATGAAAGCCCTGGCATGGATGACACACGCTTGAATATTAAGCTCGTGTAATTAATTCTATAATATCTGTCAAATACATTAATATTATACTGTAATGAAGTTAATCAGAGTCTGTTTTATATTATCTACTGAAAGTTTTGCTCGTTTCAAAGTATTTCTCGAGGAGGGGGAGGGGGGGGGGGGGACCCTAAGGGCTGGTTTCCTTGTACTTTAGACATAGGTTTAGATAAAAATTTAAGACATTTCTTTAAGTATTAAGTGAAGAATTTAGGTTGTTTCCATTACACATATATTTAGTAGTACCATACCTACTCAGGGAATTAAAGGTTTTAAGCTCTATCTTTTATTTCCTTTCAAAACGTGTAAAGTACGTATCACACATATACAATCATAGGCCTAATTTTTCAGGTATACAGGTTTTGATTTTTAACGTTAGTTTAACTGCATTACATTACTGTATTAATAGTATACACATATATTAGTGTTCCACATAACTTTAGTGACTCTTGTGATCTGTAGTTAATAGAATATTACTGTTATTGCCAGATATATTTTGTAAAAATATTGTAAGCAAACAAGAGCGAGGAGTGTTTGAGGTGCCGTAGGAAAGTCAGTTCTGGGGTTCTGTGCAGCTGTTGTGGGAGATGGTTACATTGGGGTGAATGTAGTGGCATGGGAATTGGTGGAAGTAAATGGGTCTCTTCCATGGTATTGCAGAGTATGTTCAAGGAATAGGAAAATAGAGGAACAGGAAGTGAAGATTAGAGTTCTTCAGGCTGAACTGGATAGTGCTAGGAGGAACAGATGAGATTAAGGGGGAGAAGGGTGAAGGCAGGTGGGAAGTGGTAGCAAGGAATGGGGGCCACAGAAAGAGAACTGTATCTGACAGTTTCATCATTGGCACAAACAATAGATTTGCCTTGCTACCTCAGTCAACTAAGGAAGATGCTCAAGTAGATGTAAGTGTATTCGGCACTCAACAAACTTTCACTAGGAAACCAACTGTTGCAAAAAAAGTAGGAAGTAGGAGGAAAGTTCTGTTGTTAAGCAGTAGCCATGGAAGAGGTGTGGGCCAGATCTTGCAGGAGAAATTGGGTGACAGGTACCAGGTCACAAGTATTTTCAAGCCCAGTGCATGTCATAGCCAGGTGATAGAGGATGTAGGATCATTGTGCAAGGGTGCAAGGGTTTTACAAAGCAGGATCATGTTGTGGTAGTGGGTGGAGCAGTAAACAGTATTGATAGGGATCAGAGCAACAATATTGAGTGTGACCTGGTAAAAATAGCATCTGCAATGGACCATACAAATTTTGGCTTGGTTCCTGCTTTAATGTGGTATGATCAGCCCCAATTGAACAGCTCTGTCAGGAGGGTCAATAAGGAGCTAGGTCAGGTGCTTCAAGCATCTACTTTTTCAGGCATAGGTTTGGTTTCTGTTGACGGTATTGGTAGGTGGGACTTCACAAGACATGGCCCGCATCTCAGTAATAAAGGGAAGGCTAAACTGACTGGGATGATAGCAAAATCATTAAGAAGGGGGGGGGGGGGGGGGGGGGGAGGACTGAAACTCATTGGAGTACTTTTTTAGGCTAAGATCAGTGTCCAATCACCCTACATTGATTGAAATTAAGCTTAATGAGAAGTTCAGACAGGCAGGTACTAGACATGTGAAAATATCACAAGATTCTCATAACAATACAGTGAAAAATAATGTTAATATATTGCATCAAAATGCCCGGGGGGTTAAAAAACAAAGTAGATGAGCTTCTTGTTTGTTCAGATGATTTAGAAACTGAGGGTGGAATAGATTTATTATGCCTGTCTGAACATCATATAGTCATAGGTATGGAAATGGTAAATGTAGGTGGGTATAAGCTTTCAGCACATGTAAGTAGAGACACTATGGAGAGAGGAGGAGTTGACATATATGCTAAAATCTGTGAAAAATTTGGAAACTAAAAAATTTTGTGTAGAACAACATATAGAAGCATGTGCATGTGAGCTTAAACTAAATAATGGCACATTTATAATTGTAGCCGTGTATAGGTCCCCATTGGGAAATTTTCAGCATTTTTTAAAAACTTGGAGTCTTTGTTGTGCTATCTGTCAGAGGAAAGCAAATTATTCCAGAATGAAATTTTCACTCTGCAGTGGAGTGTGCGCTGATATGAAACTTCCTGGCAGATTAAAACTGTGTGCCCGACTGAGACTCAAACTCGGGACCTTTGCCTTTCACGGGCAAGTGCTCTACCAACTGAGCTACCGAAGCACGAGTGAAAATTTCATTCTGGAAACATCCTCCAGGCTGTGGCTAAGCCATGTCTCTGCAATATCCTTTCTTCCAGGATTGCTAGTTCTGCATGGTTTGCAGGAGAGCTTCTGTAAAGTTTGGAAGGTAGGAGATGAGATACTGGCAGAAGTAAAGCTGTGAGCACCGGGCGTGAGTCGTGCTTCAGTAGCTCAGTTGGTAGAGCACTTGCCCGTGAAAGGCAAAGGTCCTGAGTTCGAGTCTCAGTCGGGCACACAGTTTTAATCTGCCAGGAAGTTTCATATCAACGCACACTCCACTGCAGAGTGAAAATTTCATTCTGGAAACATCCCCCAGGCTGTGGCTAAGCCATGTCTCCGCAATATCCTTTCTTTCAGGAATGCTAGTTCTGCATGGTTTGCAGGAGAGCTTCTGTAAAGTTTGGAAGGTAGGAGATGAGATACTGGCAGAAGTAAAGCTGTGAGCACCGGGCGTGAGTCGTGCTTCGGTAGAAATGTTGTATTCATGATCTATGGAACAAGGATTAATGAATGTATGTAACAGCCACCATGATGAATGAGAAAATGGGGATCAACACCACCAGAGGCCGTCTGCAAGGAGGGGTTCCATCACCACTGCTGTGATCCTAGTGGTAAATGAACACATTGAAGAGACAAATATTAGAGATTACTTTTGCCAAGGATCTGCAAATGATTTAGTCATAGTAATACTTGGCAAATATGCTAGTACCATTGTGCAAAGCTGGTGCAGGAAATGGGATCTAAGGGTCAGTCCCAAGAAAAGTATTGTAGTACCATTCATAAAGAAGCATGTCAAGGACACATACTGAAATCTCAAGCTCTTCAATAAAACTCTACCAGTAGAGAGGGCTGTGAAATACCTAAGGGTAGTTCTGCATGCAAAATTGTCTTAGATCCAACACACATAAAAGATATATGTTCCCAGGTGAAAGGTGCTCTTGTGTGCATTATAAGGGCCTGTGGTAAAAACAGTCTAAGCCCCAGGACTTGTACTGGATATACACCACAGTAATGAGACATATGACAATATATGGGACTACAGTATGGTGGAATAAAGTGCAATTAAAGGTGGCTACCAAGGAACTTGACAAGGTGCAGACTTTGGCCTGCTTAGACATAACAGGCAGCATTAGCAGCACTCTCACTGCTAGGATGGAGACCAAGCTGGATCTGCCCCAATTACACCTTTGGTTACAATGGATGCAGCAGCAGAGGCATATGGGTCAAAAATGGAAAGAACTGCTAACCTTTTGGTAATCCAGAATCCCACACCAATATAGGGAATGTGGTAAATTAGGTAACAGTTCTTTTAGTTGTACCCACATAAACATCACCACAGCTGCATGGGATCCTATACACTCCAGCTTTTTCCAAAAGTTTGCGAGCGTCCTTGGCAGGCTTAAGGTATTCCTGTATCTTCCTGGTGGGCTTGTAAATTACGGTAATATTCCGCTTCGTCAAGATCCTCCCTATTCTTTCCGTTACATTTTTAACAAACGGCAGGAAAACCTTAGATTTTGCAGTAGCCTGTACGTCAGTATGATTTCTGCATGGCTGCCTCAACACACGTTTTATTTCGGTGGACGAATATCTGTTCTTCATTAGTGCATTGTGGAGATATTCCATCTCAGCATCGAGCAACTCAGGTTCACAAATATTTCTAGCTCTGTCCGCTAACGTCTTGATAATACCCCGCATCTGTTGTGTGTGGTGGTTCGAATCCCGGTGCAAATAACAGTCCGTGTGCATGGGTTTGCGGTATACTGAGTGGCACAAACTACCATTTTCGTTTCTAGAAGTCTACATTTTAGTAACTGGGTAATGTACTCAAGCATCTGTCAACTGCATCAGTGTTGTGAGTGAGATTTGTAAATTGTTAGCCAAGACTGTCAAAGACATTGTTACTCCACATAAAAGTACATTGTTTTGAGAAGGGGGATTAACTTCCCAGCTGTAATGTAACGGACTACTGAAACTACAGATACCACCAGCTGGCGAGGTGTGCGGTGCCATCAATCAACTTGAAGGAGCAAGTGAACTTTAACAATGTAAACATAATCTGAAATATTATTATTTTGTTACAAAACTGTTAATATGAGGACAATCATGAGGTATATTGCCACAGAACTATATTATAAACACTTTTCATTTTTCATACTATGTTTTTCATATATGTATACGTGTAAAATATCGATATACAACCAAGGTTGGCAGTACTGCACAGTTTATAAGCTTTGTGAACAGGAGCCAGTTGTTGTCAGGTGTAAAGACAATGGGCAGTTGGTGTTGAGACATCTTGTAATACGCTTGCTTTGAGAAGGTCAAGGATAGAGGGAATGAAGTGATGTATTGGAAAAGCTGTTACTTTGAAAATTATTGAATATCCTCACGATCAGCATTTATAAAATAAAAGTTGGAAGTTTAAATATGTGTCAGTTCTTATGCAGCAGAATACACACCCTGGACCTCAAATTGATTTAACAAAGAGTAGATGGCAAGATTCGTCACTGGACCACGAGTGTGCAACAACGACCAATAAAGGTAAGAAAGTTATATTACTCCAAATTCAAATTGTGATGATACCTTTCTTTCTCCATGTCTTCAACCCTGTATGTACTCTGTTGTTAGAGTGACAGCATGATGGGGACTTGTGGTCGACTAGGCACACCAGGGAGACCACACAGGTTTAAAATGATAATTTGTAGCTTAATATACTACAACTGATTATAATTAATATTTGTCCCCCAGAGAAAGAGGTGCATTACACAGTACATTATGTAACTTAAAATCAGTGTGTATCTTTTTTATAAATTATAAATGAATTTTCTAGGCTGCTATGTTCATAGGTTAGTTTGTATGAACATTATCAAATAGAGTGGAAGACATTTACTAGTATAGACAATATATCAAGATGTATACATGTCTGCTATCTTACACTGATTTGGGTCCTCAAAGCTACTCGATTATGTCATCATTCAAAGCTAATGACTCTGTTTTCCTGTATTATTCTGAGTACTGCAATATTGTATCTCACTGGAACTTGAATTGTGGGCAAGCTCATGCTTAACTGTTTCGGTTATCACTGGTCATTGTGGCTGTGTGTGTGTGTGTGTTTGTGTGTGTGTGTGTGTGTGTGTGTGTGTGTGTGTGTGTGTGTGTGTGTGTGTGTGTACTCAAGGAGAGCATGCAACTGTTGACTGAATCTAGATGCTTCTTATAATTACTCTTTACATATGATTGAACCTATTGATATGTTTATGAACTTTATTCATTTTGTTGCATCAAAACATTTTTTGCCGGCTTGTACCCAGTGTGGTCTGGATCCATGGGTCGGTCCCCACATCAGAATATATTTTTGTTATATTGTCCTTCCATGAGTCAACATATCCTGAAATACTCTGGGTTATGTGGGTGACTGATTTTTTACTATATTCCGACTCATGATCGAGTATATTTTACTGGTCTGTACCTGCCATTGTGAGTTTACCAAGTCAGCTCATTCATCACACACTTAGGCTCTGAATATATTTTTCTCTTCTCTTTTGAAAATTTTGAAGGTGTGGTTTTGTGGATGTAAACCGACAATTTGTAATTCTAGAAATTTACATTGTCTCTGTGCATATTTCTGTAGTTTAGTGTGTTAATGTTGTAGTTTTGACTTTGTATTATTTGTCTTGTGACAGTATTTTCCACAGACCTGAAAATATGAATGCCATGTCATGAAATATGTAAAAATTTTGACTTGTATAGTAGATGTTTTTTTATGTTTACTGTAATATGTTATGTATCAGATACTTGTATACAGTTGTATTCTATCTTTTGGCACCATTTTCTACGCTGTTTGGCAAAGCTTCTAGTCTGTCACAAAATATTGTAAACACATTGTTTCCAAATTCTGTGAGGGGGATATTGTAAAGGGACACCCTCCTCTAGCATTATTTTTCCAGACTAGAAGTAGACGATACCGAAAATAATTACAAATTTTTAAACAGGCTAATATTATCTCAACTGTTTCTCAAAAGGAATTGCCTATGATTTTGCACACAATGTGGTATATTTCAGGCTATAATCCATAAAAAGAAATGACTTTATTTTTGTTGTAACAATCAATATGTACTAGCTCTGTATGTACAGTTAAAATTACTTTTTTTTAGAAATATTTGAAATTAAGAAATATCTGGCACACTTAAAACTTCTATTATTGATTACATGATCTGAGGATGTTTATTATGTTTACTTCTGGATTAATTTATAAAATAATGATATAAGTTGGTGGAGATTCATTTGTCAAGAAAATTTGTAAACACTTTGGAATATTGTTAGTGCCACAGAACGGATTAGTAGTGGGCATACCTCTGATGTGAACAGACTTGTTTTTATTTTTGGCAACAACAATGTAATTTTTGGTTTTGAAGTGGAAATTGTAAAGATAGTGTGATATAGAAAAACGTGAGAGAATAAAATTAACTGCTCAGGCAATTCTTTCAGAAGTTATTACATCAATTGTAACCATGAGAACCTATAATATCAAAAATTTCAGCTTCAAGAATCAGCTCCTAGACATGAAGAATGGGAGCCAATTATGAGAAAAGAGGATAAGTAAAAAGTTTTATTGTAAAGTTTATTGTCGAGTTAATTATGAAGTCAGTGACAATCATCAAATGATGTGAGGGAGGGATAGATTACAAGCCCCAGCAATGAGATCAAAAATCATTGTAAAATGCTATGAAACCCTTTTGGGGCTAGAGAAAAGCAATGGGGGTAAGCTTGCTGGGGGTCTCTTGACGCTCAGAAATCAGTGGCAGTGAAGGAACTCATGGCAGAACTTATGACTGGCTATGGGAACTTCCTGCATGTCATGAGTATAGAGAAATAAGTACCTGTATGCAGACTATGTGGTGAGGGGGATGAAACCAGATTATATGTAATCTTCCAATGCAAGGCACTGGAGAACAAAAGATACAGAATATTTAGGTCATTAATTCCTGAAGAAACTGTGTCTAATAAAGAACTAATAGAAGGCCTCATAATAATGAGGGGGATGAAACAAGATAATATTTAATCTTCCAATGCTCCAAGTTCTCTCACATAATATACCTTCTGATGAGACTAAAAGGTACATTAACTGACCAGTACCTTATAATAGTGTGTTACACTCTATTTTCATAGCCACATTAATTATGCACTGCTGTTATGGGGACACTGAAGCACAGCAAGTCTACATTCACCCTGTAGGAAAATGATATGTGTTTTTGTGCCTCATCAGTATAATGGAAAACCTAGGATCTTTCAGCATGAGGCAAGAATTACATAATTTTGACACTCACAACAAGAGGAATACTGAAATAACAAGCTGTCAGCTGTCTGGAACACAAGATAGTTTCCCAATACTTCCTAGAAAAATGTTCAACACACTGTCCTGAGAAGTGAAATGTCTGTCACTAGCATTATTTAGAAGAGCAGTTGCACAAAACTTGAAACAGCATTCATTCTTGAAAGTCTCTTCGGGTTTGCTGCTGGATCCTAAAATCAACTTGACTCAATATTTTGGCAATCCAACTGGTTGCCATTTTCAGGAGAATGCTGCTTCTGCTGATGAGTCCTGCTGAGAACTTACGCCAGGAAAGTCTACGAAGTCACAGCATTCATTCTTCTCTACTGGAAAATTTTTCAACAATGAACAAAGTGACTGGACAAAATAATGTTTATCTGTTATATATGTCCTGCTGTAGCCATTCCCCATCACCATATGGATGTACCAGCCACTCACCTATCCACCAAATTCAGGAAAACTAAGTGAGGTGATCATCTCTAAGGTGGGGCCACCACAGATGAAAGCCTCTGTGGATGACTGTTACCAAACTCTCTGGAAATCTCACTGAAAACATCATCAATGAGCAACATGACTTGGCTCTAGTCAATTCAGGGGCTTTTACTCGGTAATGTCGAATGTTTTTTGTCAGCAGCTAAAAAATACTATATTACACAATATCTTCTTCTTCTTTCCCTTCAGGCATTTGTCCCACATGACTGCAGGGTCTGCTACATGGGTCCTTTGTCCGCATTTCACTCTATCAAGGGCTGCATCTGGGTGGATGTTCACACACTTAATGTCTTTATGAATCTTTTCAGCCCAAAGTTGCTTAGGTCACCCTTTGGGCCTTCTGCCGATGACTCCAAGTGTGTAACCTGCCTTGGCAATAGAGTCATCATGGGCCCGTGAAACATGTGCAAACCATCGAAGACGACTCTCATGCATCTTGTCTTAGACCAGTGCAACACCAAACTGTTTCCTAATGCTGTCATTGGAAACTTGATTTAATTAGTGAGGCCTGCTGCCCACCTTAGCATCTTCATTTCCATTTCCATTACAATTAGACAGCATTCTGTCTCAAGTGCAGTCGGCCAGCACTCACAACCATACAAGGTGACTGGTCGGATTATAGTGCAATAGATTTTTAATTTTAAATTATCTTTCATCCTGCGGTCACAAGTGACTCTGGTTGTTGTTTGCCACTTCATTCAGGCTGCCTGAGTTCTGATGCTCTTCAGTGAGTCAGCCGTCAACAGTGATCGTGGAACCAAAGTACTTAAACTTACTCACATGAGTCAGATCTTCACCATTAATTGTGATGGTTCCCATTTCATGTTTGTCTGATGTCACATACTCAGTTTTCTTCATATTAATGTGCAAACCCTTTTGCGCCAACCAGTCACTCCATTTTTTAGTTTGGCTCTGCAGATCAAGTTTGTTTTCTGCTGCCGGCATCAGATCGTCAGCATAAAGTAGGGTCCATGGTAATGGCCAGTGCAGTCACCTGTCACAGTGTCCATTATGAGAATTAACATAATTGATGATAATGCAGAACCTTGATGGATGCCGACTATGTTGGGGAAGTCCTTGGATAGTCCTGAGGTTGTATGGACTTCTTGGCTGTGAATAAAGTAACTGCACCCAGTTAATAAGCTGCTCTGACACATCATGCTGTCGAAGTGCTAGCCAGATGAGACTGTGTGGCACCCAATCAAAGGCCTTTTCAAGATCAAGCAATGCTAGATGCAGTGGCTTGGCTTTCTCATGATGTTTCTAGACTAAGAGTCCACACTATGTTCCACAATATGAAAGCAATTATGCTGAATGTTGCAAATGGAAATACACACAGGAACATATATTGTAAAAAGAACAACCCTTGAAATTTGTCATTTTAACAAAATGTAATTATAATGTCATTCTGGAATGGGGCTTCTTGCAGGCATCACAAGCACTCACAGACTGGGAAAGATCAGAGCCCCAGACTGATGTAGCTACTCCAACAAGCACACTTAACAAAAATTGCACTGAATAGTTGTTTTTTGCTGAAGACTTTGTTATCCCGCCATCATCAATGAGATGAGTTCCAGTCGTAAACCAAGATGCTCACTTACATTTTTAACATTTGTCAGCTGTAGAAAGTGCTCAGGCCCACAAAAGAAATGTACATATGGTACTAGCAATGATCATAAGCATTGCAGGTGGTCCAGGAGAACTTTGGATCACTAATTATCAGGAGCAACCATGCATTACTCATCCCTGAAGGTATGTGCATAGGAATACCTGGACCAGTCTAGGATGGGCAGCTCGAGCCATCAATGAAGAACTGTGCTCTGCTATCATTACAGACAATGCAGTGGAGAAAGATACTATCCGACTGCCAATAGTATCAAGTCTGACCAAGGAATAATGTTGGTGAGTGTAAACTGTTCTGTACTAATTTTCACATGCTTTTGAATCCAAATTGGGGAAAAGATAGAGAAAACAGCCATTGTAAAGTACTTTATTGACACTTGACCAACTAACCTGTACTCATATAGGGTGCTGTTGGTAAGTTCCAGGTCAATTGAAGAATGGGATACAACCCCTGGACTTTGACCAATGATGTCGTGGTTTACTCAGACGTATTAATGTCTTTATTTTTGAGCCATAGATAATAAATTGGTTATCTTCTGTGGTAAGACATCATCATTGTAAATTTTAAAAAATGAATGTTTTTTTAGAAGACAAGACTAGACATCGTGTACGATATTTGTCACTGGTATTAATTTAAGTTGTTTGTTTGTTCCAATTCATTCAGTACTTATTTTCATTCTTAGTGAGTTTGAGATATTTTGGAAGAATTGTTTTTCATTCTGGACTATTTTAACTTTTTCATTTTCGTTTGTAGGTATGGATTTATCTATTCCTGTGAATGTGGAAGACTTGAAGCAGGGTTCGTCAACTGCAGTATGTAATACAAATTTTACAATTGTCACATTTTTTCACCTTCACCAGCACCAGTGTCCTATTCTTCACTTGACCGATATGTGTTGACTGAAGTACAGGATACAAATTTTATGTATGTCGAGTTTTTCTTCTTTGCTAACAGTAGTATCCTATTCTTCAGTTGACATTCATAGGCCAGCTGAAATATGGGTTACAAATTTGACTGTTGCAGGCGTTTTCACTGTTGCCAGTATTACTATGATAATTTTCAGTTGATATGGTTAGTACCTAAGGCTAAAAAAGATTTGTATCCCATATTTTAGTCAACCTACACAGGTCAAATTTAGTATGGGACACAAATTTTATGTATGTCAGTCTTTTCACCTTCACTACTATTAGTATCAACTGAAGAATATGATGCTAGTAGTAGCAGAGGTGAAAATTAACACCTCTAAAATTTGTATCCCGTTCTTCAGTTGACCTACATAGATCAACTGAAGAATAGGATACTAGTGCCAGCGAAGGAGAAAAAGTTGATGTAAGTTAAATTTGTATCCCATACTGCAGCTATTCTACACATATCAGCTGAAGTTTGGGATACACCTCATATATGTTAGATGAGGTGTTCCATGCTAACATTACTTCTGTCACTTTTTTTTCTTTTTTGCACTATTATCCCATTCTTCAGTTGAGCTATATAAGTCAACTGGAGAACAGGATACTATGACTCAATGAAGTGATATTTTTAACATATGTTTTTTAAATATGAATGCACATGACATAGGCCTACATGTTTTCTCTGTCTTGCATTCCTTTGTTTCTCAACATTCATCTTTGCTCTTAAATCTGTGCAATACATCATCTCTGGTAACTTCTGATGTAACTAGTCAAAGCTGATGGGTTGTATCAGAGTCTCCAGTAATCCCAAAGTTCTTGACAACATTGTTACAGCAGTATGTGGGCCAATCAGATTCGTGTATCAAGAATTTGGTCCATTTTATCAGTAAATTAATCAGCATAGTGGTACACTTGGAGGACACATTAGTTAGTTGATGTGGTATTGCTTTCACAATGGTTCCAATCAATAAAGTGTTACAACTGCTGAATTTGATTTTTCCTCCTGATGTTGCATGACTGTTTAAATATTGCCTCACAATTCCATATTTTAAATGAAAGGATTATTCTATGAACAGGCAAATGGTGTTAGTATGTGGAGCCCCTTAAGCCCAGTTACAGCGACCTTCTTTATGGAAAAATTTAAGGACAGGCATTGGAAACTGAACAAGAAACCAAGTATTTGGTTACATACATAGACAATACATTTTTTTTGTGGCAGCATGGTGGGGAGGAACTGGGTTGTTTTCACAAACATCTCAATGGGATCAGCCCAAAGATTGTTTACCATGGAGGAGGAGGCAGCCAGAAGATTAAATATTCTTGATGTGTTGGTTTTAATGAAGAATATGGTAGCTTGGGCCACATGATTTACCAAAACTCCATACATACAGGCCATTACTTACACCAGGATTCGAACCACCATCCAGAACGACTGTGAGGCATCATAAAATGTTGGCAGATAGAGCAAGGAAAATCTGAGAACCAGAGGTGCTTGATACAGAATTAAAATATCTCACCAATGCACTGCCCAAGAATGGTTATTCATTCGCTGAGGTGAAAAGAGTGTTAAGACCATCATGTAGAAATCATAGCAATGCTCAAGCAGCAGTGAAATGAAAAGTTTTCCTTTCTTTCATTAAGGATGTTACTGACAATATAGGGATAATCTTGAAAAGCAGAGCATCATGGTATTCTAAAACCTACCTGGAAGATATAACATCACTTAAAATAAGCCAAGGATGCTTGCCAACCACTGGGAAAAGCAGGAATTTATAGGGTTTAGCACAGTTGTGGGGAGGGAACTACGTGGGTACTACAAAATGAACAGTCAAATAATTACTAGAAGAGCACAAGGGTAACTGCAGAAGAGGGGAGACTGGCAAATCAGCTGTTGCAGAACATGCTTTGAAGCCAGGAAATCACCACATTAATTTTGATAGGACTAAAGTAATGGCAGCCAAAAGTGAATACCATGAAAGGCTATGCAGAAAGGCCATAAAGATTGTAAAATTCCCCAGGAATTTCAGTAGGCAGGAAGAGGGTGTGAAATTGAATAACATCTGGATTCCGGTGCTGAAGAAGATGTGTACCAGTCTTCCACCTTGGGGTGATACTAACAGCAGATGACAGCAGTCAATAACGGCCAATTGTGCTCACGTATTCAAAACATTTGATGTCATGCCACTGCATGGAAGCATGCATAAGAAGAATTTTGCTTAGTAAGTAGTGAGCCAGGGTGTGAACTGGACATTCAAAAGAAGCTATGATCACAATTGAAAATGTCCTCCACAGATTGGGATAAAACATTGCATTTTAAGGTGAAATGCATTTGACCGTGGTATAATACCCAAGAACATTTGATTAATTGTGGCATTTCTATCCATGAAAGTTTACATTTCACAAGCAAACCATTCTGCCTTTCAAGCAAGCCTTTGACAGAACATAAAAGCATGAACAAAATCTCAGTCTTCGCCTCATTACATGGCACTGCTGCTGAACAGAGGGAAGATTCAGCATCCCGATAACCCCAGAAGCCTTTGCAAAGTGGAAATCAACCAAAGGAGAATTTGCAATTAATAAACAGACTACTGTATAAGATGAATTATGATACAACGGGGCACAAATGGCTGCTCACGAAACTAGCTCATCTACGACCAGCTATCTTGAAATATTTCTGAAAAGCTCCAACATTTCACCTGGGATTTGTGAAGATTCTAGTCAGAGTCAGATGAAGTTAGCACAACCCAGATATTCACTGATCCATTAGATGCAATGTGAGACAGTATAAGGAATGCTAATGACAGAAGCAATGCAGCAGCAATCCTACTTGCAGCAGTGCCATACCACCAAACTGGAATTGACCTCTTGGTACATACCTAAATGCAACAAATGGCAATCAATGGACAATAGTTTGCACTGACTACCTCACTTGCTATGCTGTCACCAAAGCCATACCAACTGCCAAAGTTCTGGAAATTTCAAAGTTCCTTACTGGAGACATCACTTTGACGTGCAGACCCCATGTGATTATGTCTGATTGTGAGAAATTTTTCCAGTCCAGACTAGTACCAGAGATAATTTCACATTGCAACATCACTAATAGGATGACAACTGCTTACCAACCAGAGGCAAATGGTCTCACGGGAGACGGATAACATTGTCATATATGCACCAAAGTACACTGATATCTACCAGAGAGATTGGGTACAATTAATTTGCATACAAGACAGGGAAGCAAAGCATTAGAGGCTTCACACCATTCTTTCTGCTCCAATATTGTGAGGCCAAAACAACAATGGATATGCTGTTCCTATTTTATCCAGATGGTATTCAGGTTGACTATGTGTAACACTTCATCGACAGAACAACTTGTTTGCACACGGATCTTGGACTCCCAGGTGAAGGACTGAGAGCACTATAATGCCAAGAACCACCAGCAAGACATGGCCCCCTGGGAGAATTTGTATGGATTTTTATGACTGTGCAGAAAGTAGGTCTATTAGAAAACAAACTAAAATGCTACTTTGTACCATATTTTGTCCTTCACAGCTTAGTCACATGCATTGTCAAGAATCGTGACCCTTCATTAAGAAGACTGAATTGCAGACACATCCTCCAGGTCTTCCATATGAACCCCTACTACAGTCCTGAGGAACAGATCAAATATGGGGACTTCCCATTCAAGGTATCTGAAGGCACTTGATAATCACAAACCAAAATACAGAGGCTATTACAACATGACCTAAATGCTATGATCATCCAATGCTGCCATATATAGGACAAATGACAAGATATGAATCTAAGACACTGTAGTCATCTACAATGATATCTCATGAAACAGAGGGGCCACTGTTTCTCCATGAGAGGGAGCAGTGCCATGAGTTGTGTTGTATGCAGTGTGGCACAGTGTTTAGCATTGCTTATTGGTATGCTGTGGGTTTCCAGCTCAAATCTGATCACCAGTAAACTTTTATTATTTAAAATTTATCATTTCTAAAAGGTTCTTCAAATTTCTGATGCTTGTAATGTCTGCATATTCTGAAATATTCACTGTCTGTACAAACAGCAGCACTCTCTATCCAGGAAGTAGTTCTGTTCTGTTCTGCTCTCTTCTGTTCTGTCTGTACATTGGTGTCAATAATGAGAAATTTTCAGTATTAAGTGGGGTACTTCATTGACCACTCTGCTTTCAGATTTTGATTTGATTATGATTACGATGTGACAATATGAACCTCTGTTTTCTGTTGTTAAGGTATGACTTCACACATAAAACACAAATGCCTTTAGCACCATCCTATTATACTACCCCTAGTAGAATTTCACGATCTACACAATTAAAGGCCTTGACAATATCATACAAAATGTGAAAAATGTAATTTTAATTGTATATTTATACTAGAACTAAGTTTGTGAGACCATATAGTGCTTTCCATGTAGAGAAACCATTATGGAAGCCAAAATGAGTAGCTGAAATGTTATTATAATATGGGTGATTCAATATGTTGGTATTAGTAACCTTCTAAAAAGCTTTTGAGACCACAGTAAGGAGGGAGATTGGTCTAAAATTAGAAATCAGATTTATATCTCCACTTTTGCAAATAGTTGTTTCAGCTGCATACTTCAGTTTTCAAGAAATACACCTTGACTTATACAGTCATTAAAAATCTAACTCAAGGACATTACCAACTCAGCCCAAGATTTTAGTAATTTGGTTGAAATATTATAATAACCAGAAGATTTATTGCTTTCCAGTGACCTATGAATTTTTGTGATCTCTTTAACAACTAGGTTTAGCAAAAATTATGTGTGGAGATAAAGTGTGCAGTGCATGTCAGTGTGTCTGCCAGATCTACTTTTGACAGTCCCACTTTTTGTCACTGTATTGCCATCAACTGACAGAAAAAATAATTGAATTTAGTAGACAGTGCTTTGAGCCTAGCAATATTCATCTCACTGCTAGTATCACCAGGAGTTGAACATCACTTTACTTGCTGAGTTTATTTGTCTCATACACAATAATGTTCCAAACTGCCTGTACTTTATTCTAAGAATTCTGAAAATTTTGAATACAGCACATGATTTTAGTATCTTCAATGAAACACTGAAGAATTTGTAAATACTGCTTGTAATGCACCTCCAAGTCTTCATTAGCACTACTCCCCTTCATTAGATAAAGCTCTATCTTTCTGGCACAAGATATATTGATACCAGATTTTAGCCATCCTTTCTCTTGCCTTCTCTGGTAACTGTCCCTAACACATTGTGTAGGGAAAATAGGTTCATAGTGGCCCATACACTGTGAGAATTACCGTTTTGTATGTTTCCAAGTCTATAACTAAAATCCAGCAGTCAAAAAGCTGTTAAGTATAGTACACATTTAAGACTTTATTCCACTTTTGTGTATATAGTCATTCACTCCTTTCTTATATTATGCTTACCGTAACTGGATATTATTTTGTATCTATCATGGAACATATATTACATTTTGGTGGCTTTGAAATGATGATCTGTTAGCACTTCTACATAAATACCTGTAGGTTTTTCAATTTCCTGTAGTGATAGAAGAAGCTCATCTTTCATATTTAACAGATTCCTTACAGTTTGATGGAAAATTCAAAATTTCTTATCACCGTTGCCCAAGGTTACTTTATAGTGATAGTTGCAATGGTATCTATAGTTATCCTTAAAACTAATGTGAAATAGGTTCTGAGAAATACTGCCAGGAGCTGTGGTGCATACAGTGTGGCTTAGTGATTAACATCACTGGCTGGTGTGCTGCAGGATGCAAGTTTACACCCATCCACCAGCAATTATTTGTTATTCTGTATGCATCATTTTGGGAAGGTCTTTGAAATATCTTATGATTGTCATGTTTGCATATTCTAGTATATTTGATGCTTGTACAAGTAGCTGTGTACTCTGCCTAGGAGGTCACTTCTGTTCTGGCTGTACACTGGTGTCAGTAATAAATGTGCTTTCAGATCTAACTGTTGTACTTCACTGATGACCCTGTCTTTTGAGTTGGACTTGATTGTAGTTTTGATGGGACATTTTTTGGTGATGGTGACAGGTGCTTCAAAACATCTACAACATTGTGGCTCCAATTATGGAACATAAAAGCCATGGTACAGGTGGACAGGAACCAGATTAGAAGAAGTAAATTGTTCCTAAAATCTGTATATTCAGGTGACAGATGGATTACAAAACAGCAGTAAGTCACCTGCACATCCATCAGTGTTTTCTGATGATGCTTGTCAGGACCCAAGAAAGTGGCTGAAGGTATTCAACTGAGTCACCAGTTACAATAGATGAGATGACATGATGTGTTTGGCAAATGTGTACTTTTACTTGGATGGCACAGCACAGTGGTGGTTCAGAAACAACCAAGTAAAACTCAATACCTGAGACAAATTCCAGGCTGAACTGAAGAAAATGTCTAGTTACAAATCAACAGCAAGTCCAATAACAGACAAATAACTGAAGAACAGGTCCTACCATCATGGCAAAATGACACAGTCCTACACACATTATGTTTTGGCACTTGCCACATTGTGAAATGACAGAAGCTGACAAAATCTCTCACTTGATGAAAGGAGTAACGAAAGACATCTACCAAACTCTCCTTATAAAGGATGTCACAACAACTGAAGAACTCATCACATGGTGCCAGTACATCAAAGAAATACAACAGGAAACAGTCAGCTGAAAGAAATGTGACCAACTGCTAAATGTAATCCCTGTGGTCGAAATGAATATGATTCAACAGTTTGTAAGAGAAGAGACACAGCAGTGTATGGTGACCACAAATATTGGACCATGTACACAACAGATAGCAGCCATAAATGTAGTCCCTATACACCAGGAGGTAATACAGAAAGTCAAAGAAAAGGTGTAGCAATCTTGCATTAATCTCCACCATTAGTCAAATGCACCATGAAGAAATGTTTCTGTCAACTCAGACTTATGTTGCAATCATCAAACAATAACTCAGCCTCTAACCAATGTAAGTGAAATCAACTCTTCCACCAAGTATAATGTCCTATGTGAAGAACAGACAATTGGAGGATAGAGAACCACATGCCAGAATTTTTCCGCTGTGGACATCTTGGACATGTTGTATGCTGTAGGAGGGGGAAAAGGTGAGTTTTCAACAACCACTGTGCCACCATATGTCACCAATCATAACAGTTTTGTTCATTCCACTCAACTACAGATCATTATAGTCAATCTATAGAACAAAGCCTGTTGCCATACCTTGGACAAGTTTGCTCCCCAACATGGCATAGGCATTTCCCATCACAGTATAGAGATAGCAGCGGCTTTCATAGCTGCCAACTTCTGAAAAATTAAGCAAGGTGACCATCTATGAATATGAGGCCACCACAGGTGAAAATCTTCCATAGATGACCATCGCCAAGATGTCAGGAAATTTTACTGGTGTCATAACCGATGGCCAATCTGTCCAGGTGTTATTTGACTCAGGGGTTTCCTTTCCTATAATGTAAGATGATTATTGTCATTAGCAAAAGATTATTATGTTCTGTGATGCAAAGACAATTTTGCTGAAGAACATAAATGGGAAATACAGTCAGCCAACAGTATATTGCAAAAATGACTGTCAGTAACTGAACACAGCCCTTTGAATTTGTGTTTTAACATAATGTAGTCATAATGTTATACTAGGATGGGACTTCTTGCAGGAATCACAAGTGGTCACAGACTGTGGAAGATCATAGCTCCAGACTGATGAAGCTATTCCAACAAGAAAACAACAAAGATTGCTCTCGGCAGTTACTTGCCATTGAAGACCTCATTATCCCAACCTCATCAACAAGACTAGTTCCAGTCACTGGTCAAGAGCCTCAGTAAAACTATGAAGGTTTTTTTCAGATTCAAATAGCTGTTGAGGCTCACATAGGCTGTCTGCATGCCAGCAATCATCATAAGTATTGTAGGTGGTCATGGAGAACTTTGGATCACTAATAGCCGTGAGCAGATACAACTTATCCCTAAAGGTATGTCCACAAGGACAGCCAAACCAGTCCAGGAATGTTGGCTTAGTCTCATTGACAAAGAATTGTGCTCTGCTACCACTATAAATAATGCAGCAGAGGAAGCAGCTATTGAACTGCCAATACCATTGAACTACCAATAGGATTTGGCTTGATTGAGGCACAACATCAGCAAGCGATAGCCCTTGTGCATCAATTTTCAGATGCTTTCAAATCTGGAGAGGAGAAAAGACAGACCAATTGGCCAATGGTAAAACACTACATCAACTCTGAACCTCATAGACCAATTATCCAACACTTGTATAGGGTATCACCAGTTGAACAATGGATAATCCAGGGAGAAACAGAGAAGATGCTGCAAGATAGACATTGAATGTTCCAAGAGTCTTTGCTCCTCTCCAGTGGTCCTCACAAAGAAGAAAGGTGGCATATGCTCTTTCTGTATCAACTGCTAATTACTGAACAAAATCATGAATAAAGGTGCCTATCCACTGCTGTGCATTGATGACACCCTAGATTGCTCGAGTGGAGCATAATGTTTTTTGGCTATGGACATGCAGACAGGTTATGGGATTCAAGGTTGATGAAGCTGACAGGGAAAAAGACTGCTGTCATAACTCGTTGTGGCTCCCTGAGGTTAAATTTATGCTGTTTGGACAGTGTATCATTCCAGTCACCTTCATACATATGACAGACAATCTGTTTCAACACCTCACATCTATGCTATCTGGATGATACTGTCAGTGTTTGAAAACATCTAATCTGCCTGACACCTGTATTCAAATGTGTTCAGACCACAGGCTTCCATTTTAATTTGAGAAAGTTCCCATTACAATTAAGTTGTCTACACAGTTAATTCATGTGTGGGCAAACATGGTTAACTGTTCCAGCTATCTCTGGACGACTGCAGCAACATAAGAAATCATGAAAGGCAAATGCCTGTATTTGTACAAGCTGATAGGAGTGTTGATAACTATTATGTTTTACATATCCTCATTCAGTAGTGTTCGCAAATATACATCAGTAAGATCAATCATAGAAAAATATTCTTCTCTGCCAAGATTTATGAGGAGGTATTCTGGGTGCGGTATGGATAGATTTTTACTTGAGGCTGGGAAGTGACTGTTGATTTAAAATCTATCCATAACTGGAAGGCACCATTGGGTTTATATACCATCACCAGGGGTGTAGCCAAAAAACTTGTCTTAAATGTGTCAATTACTCCAACCTTTTGGGCTCGATTGAGTAATGTTCCTGGATGGGAACTGTGTCAGAGATGACCTGAAACCTGTCACTGATGGAGCATCCAAAACAATGAGAAGGCATCCAGACTGAAAAGTGATCTTTTTGTAGGCTGCAATGATTGCGAATCAAGCCCAGATGGGACTTGAACTGTCACCATACACTACCCACACGTGAGAGGGTGGGGCAAAGACAGGAGAACCTAGACAATTATTAATTTTGATTTTTACCAAGGAAACTGTACCCTCTGTGTCCAACTGGGAACAGATATCTTTGTTTGCAATTGTGAGGTTTGGCTGGGTACCCAGTAACTGCAGTTGATCCTTCAGAAGCTGAATTTCTTGATAGAGCAACTTATTTGTTGTTGTTGCTGTTGTTGAAACTGCTACTGCAATTTATGCTGCAGTTGCAGCTGTTGCTTTTCCAAGAGGTTCAGAAGCTTTGCTCCATGGTATTCTGTTAACTTTTTACCTTGTTGCCAGTTATTATGATGGAGATTCAACTGAATGTCAGCAATGACTTGAGAGAAACCCAATGAGGCTGGATCAACTGGTCTGGAGCTGTAAACATCAGATCACCAAGTGGGAACAGAAAGGTAATGATAAGGAAACAGACAAATGGAGACCAACAAGTAATCTGGCGAGAGAGAGAGAGAGAGAGAACATAAGACAATCAGAAGCAAATACCAAGAACCAATGCATTACGAAAATGAGACAATAGTGAAGCAAATACAGCTCTGAGTGCCCTGTCACTGCCTTGCAGAACTTATCCAAGACCTTTGACTGAGCAACAGTATGGTGTGTAATGTCATGGCAAGATGATGCTAGCACTCGTGTTTTTAACAGCTCTGCCTAGTGGCCAAGTTTCAATTCCATGTGCTCTGCAGGTTTTACAAAGTCATTGGCCCAGAGTACCAGAAGGCCCACTTTCATTCTTATAAACACTTGAACTTTTAGTATTGAGTCATTGTCTAACATGGTCAGAGACACTGCTTAGGACTTGCCTAATAGTTGTCTCGTCTATTTTGATCTAGTCTAAAAATTGATTGTCAATTACTGTGCTTGTAGATGAGGTTATTCTAGTATGAAAACTGACTACAGAAGTAAGATATATGTGGACATCTAATTTTCCAGATCTGATCTGTTCCTGGAGTTCATTAGAAAATTTACACTGAAGTTCTAAAGCACTATCAAACTTTTTGTGTTTAAAGACTTACATTAGGAGAGAGTCTCACTGCCTCAAAAAGAGATTAAAATACTGTTACTATTGATGAATAAGAATTACTTAAAGGCAGTTCTATGGCACACACTTCCAAAAGTTGCTCTGGATAAAAACTTTGCGCATCAACTGCACTGCATGTGACAATGCTCTTAACATAGATGGCTACACCACCTCTTCTTTATATTATCCCAGAATGACTTTGCTAAGTTACAGTTACTTATAGCAGAAATAACATTGTCCTCACCAAAACACAGAACATGACCACAAACTATATATCCCAATCCATGGACATTTACTATAAGCTCATTGACATTATTGCAAAGGCCTCTAACGTTTTGGCGATAAACTTCCAGTTTCTTTGCCGAAGTAGTTATACAATTTTGCTCTAAAAAGAGAGCTCTCAGATAAGGCAATATATTTTTCACCACTCATTTTGCCATGTCTGTTTCTATACACCAGTGGTTCTCACCCCCCTCCCCACCCCTCCCCACCTCTGTCAAATCTCTTTGCAACCACAGAATATCTCATGTTTTTGTTTGCTAATTTTTTGCTTCTTTTGACAAACTTTATTTGTCAATAATCTGCAATCCACACTTTAGTAAAAAAGAGTTATGAAAGGCCTCAGTAGCCTGAATAGAAATATCTTTAAGTCTTATTTAAATACCTAGTGATACTATTTTTACTTGGACAATACTTTTCACATATAATATCTTTTTGTGTGTTGAAAGTCACAAGAAAAAATCATATAATAGATGAGATGGTTAAAATTGTTTTTCTTTAAGCAGCTCCTCAATATATGGCTTCAAAGTAGTTAAAGCACATCTAAGGTTACTCTCCACATTAAGGCGACATACTTCTTTTTCTTCTTCCAGTTTTGTTACAAAGCACCTGTGACTCATTCACCTCACGAGATATTATTTCAGCAAGTTTTGTGTGCTACATGAGAGAAATTACATTTTCATTGTTTACTGATTTTTTTCCCCCTTATATATCCGGCTCTTTAGATTAGACTATATATCCCCCCCTTCCTCTCACCCTTTTCCAGTCCAAACACATAAAAACAAAAATTCATTACATGGTATACATTTCATTACCTTCATGAAAAATTCACTGTTAAATGGAGAATGTTCTGAAATTAAGTTTTATGACAAACTAAATCTATGTGGCTGATCTTGAATTAAGGGTAATCTATGTCAACACTTGATTGGAAACTATTACAAGGAACACTGCTCTGTTTTACTGTCTATTTAAATGCTTTACTCACCTTAAAACGAAGAGATCCAACTGGAGGTTGAGCATATGGAACACCTCTAAAAATAAACACAGGATTACCAGATGTAGTGTTAAACTGCCGACCTCTAATAGGACCTAGAGGTGTGTCAACTGTTTTGAATATCCTTTCTGCACCCTGTACATGAGATCAGTGTTACAATATTTTAAAAAAATGGTGTGTATATGTGACCAAAATATTAGCAGTAATAGTATTCTTCACAAAACTAATAAATATATAAGAAAAGAGAAGTGCCTGTGGAAGATGTTAAAATGTAACAGAAAAATTGGAATTGGATGAAAAATTACAGAAACTGAAATACCATTGAGTTGCAGCTCATTAACATTTTTAGTCTACAAGAATATGAAAAGAAGCTAAACTGTGTGACAGATGAAATCCAGTAGTTTTATACCTGAACTTGCTCCAAAGTAGTGCAACTTAATACAGCATAAGTTAGACAAAAAATGTTGAAAAGAATCATCATTGGCAATGCTTCAAACTGCTAAACCCAGAAATGTTTATCTCAACACAGTAGCACTCATATATAAATGTAATTATTGCATTATTCTGAGATAACATACCTATTTAGTGTCCATTATCACAGGCATGCCTGTTCTGATAGAAAAAATGATAGCCACTTATTTATCATCATCAAAAATCTTCTGCAAGATAATTCAGAGCAGTATCTTCTGTAGCTGTTGTGTGAGTAATTAGGTTGTATACATTAAGATAACTTATCATTCTTCAATCTTTCAGAGGAGGAAGAAAAACTGGTCACTTGTTTTTTAGTCTCACACATTTGCTTGAAAGATAATATTTACAAGTTAAAAACCAGTAGCATGAACAGAAATTGCCCACTTGTTTATCAGGTTGATACATTCTCTGAAAAGATAGTATATATAGGTTTAAAATCAGTCAGAATCCTGGTCCAATTCTAGTGTGATACAGAATTTTAATCTGCCATGAGGTTCCTGAATTAAACCTGTCTAGCATTTAAAAATATTCTTTCATACTTTTCCATGCATTTCAGTCTTCAGCAATGCTCATGCATATTGTTCTTATATTCTGTTGCATTATTAGCTCCCTAATGTAGAAGAATTTTTTTTTAATATTTAATGATTATCACTGCTTTTAGTGTGATAAACTGATTCTACAGTGTCCATCTTAGGCATGAAACCACCTAAGTGCAAAATTTGTTCATTTTGCCTTTTTATTTTCAGATACAAGCTGGTTTCCAGTACAACTACTGTGTATTGTAAGTTTATGTGTGTCAGATAAACTTGTTTTAAAATCTAGACACTAACAGCTTAAACTACATTTAAAACTGCTTTTAGTCACAGCAGAACTCATGCATGTGTTTTGATTAATGTATTTTTGAACACTGAGTACTGCAAAAAAAAAAAAAAATATATTTTGTACTATATCATCAGCTGTCATCTGCAGTTGTCTTTATTAATTTTGGCAGTAGTATCTGCATTAGGCACTCATTCCTCTAATTTTAATGTATACACACACCTGACACAAAGATGGTCATGATAGCATGTTAACAATTACGCATTCCACAAATTTCAACAGCAGTATCTTATTTGGAAAATTCTTTGCACTAAATAACAATTTTTGACCTTTTTTCTGCTCGTTGAGCAGTGTTCTAACAAATCAAGACAACCTGAAACACACGTCATGGTAACAGGCGCTGAAACAGTTACATCAATACACAGTGTGCTCCCTTCTCTGGCAGCAAAGCAGGCATGTATTCTCACATACAAATGAACATAAAGCTGATCAATGGCAACCTACAATAGATTGTTCCAGGCCTCTTCTGCCTTTTGTTGCAATTCAGCAGTGGTTCTTGCAAGCCCTGGAGAACAAGTAAGTTTCCACTTAATCATGTCTCTTACATGTTCAACTGGTGTGAGACCTTATGATCTTGCTATCCTAGCAGTGTACACAGTGAAGGCATGCTGTGTTGAAGAGCCCTATGTAATGTGCATTGTCCTGCTGAAAAAGCACGTCACCTTCCTATTGATGAAATGGCAGTAACACGGGGATAACAGCCTGTGCAATGTAGCAGTCACAGTTTACTTTAGCCTGCAGAAACACCAAATGTGATAGTGAGTTGTAGCTGATGGCCTCCCATACCATGAAGCCTGCTATGGAACCAAAGTGTTGTGGGCAAATGCACTTAACAATAGGCAGCTCACCATACCTACATCATAAGCATTTGTATCCATAAATAAACAGAACCTACTCTCGTAACTGAAAATAACAGATCACTATTCTGCTCTCCAGTCAGCTCTTACCCAACACCAGAGTAGGCAATCTTGGTGATGCCATGGTGTCAGTGGCAGCCTGACCAGAGGCCGACATTATCTTACTGCTGCTGCAAGCTGTGGGCTCCCAATGGTCCCTTATGAAACAGCAGGCACAACATGTGCTCAGATTTCCTCCCTGTTTGACATTTGGTTGGCCACCTCTGCTTGCACAATGTGTCAATTCTGACAAGCATGCTACTACATAGATGTCCAGTACCTGGTCTACTGGTGTGGGAACGTTCCACATACCACTGTTGAAAGCAGCAACACACTACCAATACATTGTACCCAATAAGTGTAGCAATCCATTGATACATCCATTCAGCTTCTGGCACACCCACAATGTGATCTAATTCAAATGGTTGCAGTTGTTCAGCAGGAGTACATAATCTGCTGTGAGGCATGGTGTATACTAGAATGAATTTTGCAGTGTTCAGTTCTGAACTCGGTACAATTACTACCAGCAGAGTTAGAACACAGAGTGTACAGACAGGTCTCCTGAATGCCATCTGACTACCAAAGACTGTCAAAAATGAATCACTAACACACAACCTGTCAGCATGCATGTATTATACTCTGGTGCCATTGAACAGTATTTGAGGGTGTTGCATTTGTTCTACTTTTTAAGTTTATTTATGTATGTATTTATTTGGGCAATGTATAACAATATGGAGTACAGACAACAGGTTGAACCACAATCTCAATTACACAGTTGGGCTTGAAATCAAACACATCAAACACATGCTCATAATCCTTACTTGGAGAAAACTCTGGAGAGAGGAGTGTTCCCACATTGGTGGAATTGATGCATCTCAAGCACTTGGTTGCATCATACGTAGCATGGTTTGCATTTAAATGCTTCTGATAAGAGGTCATTTGAACAGATAATTACCAGAAGTATCCAACTTGATCAGGGCGGTATCCACCCTACCCCACTGAATTTCAAATTTTTCACTGGGGCTTCTTTAAATAAAAATTTGGAAAAAAGACAAAACTGTGGAATTACTATAGTTACGTTGAAACAGCAGCTAGCAAAACTAAACACTGTAACTCTGAGAAAACCATGATTTTGAAGAACACTAATTTGGTGTCTGTCATCAAGACATGAGAAGTCTCTTTAATAAAAAGGATGAACTTCCCATATTTTCATGGCAGAATGAAAGTAGGTGGAATATCACAAGACATTCTGTGCTTATCAGAACAGCACATAGAAATCACTGTATTAAACAGATACATCTTAATAGGTACAAGCTAATATCGTACTAATCTAGAACCACTAACAGAAAAGGGGAAGTGTCTATTTATGCAAAAAAAGTGGAGCTGAGCTCCCACAACATTCAGGTTTATGAATCTTGTGATGAAAAAGTCTGTAAATACTGTGCCTCAACAGTTAAGCACAGACCACTTGGAGCAATTATTTTTAAGCTTCTTAAAGTACATAGAGACAGTTCTGATTAGTTTATGATGGCTTAATGGGAAACCATTGTTTGTGGAGACTTAGTGTTGATTTTTTAACAGACAGGACCAGTCAACAACTACAGTTGCTGGTATCTACTTTTATTCATCACATAAAGGTTCTCATCTAGAGTGGAAGGATGCAGTACAACAGCCTATGATCATTTATTGTTTGTCTCAACTATCTCCCAAGGTTTACATGTAGAAGAAATAGCCAAATGAAATGGTCAAATGAAAACAATAAATATGCTGACTCATTAGGCACAAATCACTGAAAAAAGTGTTGTATCAGAGAGTCATTAACAAAAACATAGTCATGGCATTTAGAAAATAAACTCTTAGGAGGAACACTGGGAAGAAATTTCTGAACTAGACAGGGTAGATAGAAAATGTAACTCTTTGAACATATGTGTATAATACCCTGAGTCTTGTTTCCCCCTAAGGTAAGGAAGGGTAAAATTAAATAAAAAGTACTACTTGTAATACTATAAAATCCTCCAGTTTTTTATTCTCCAATCAGTTATTTAAAGAAGTAAGACATGAACTATGCACAGAATATAAAACACTCCAAGAAAATAAAATTCTGTTTGGATTATCATGAAACAACAAACAAACTACTGTGTGTAAAACTCTGTTTAACAAGTTAAAGTAGAGTCGTCACACAAGTGAATGAATCAGGAGGCTTGGTTCAGTGTTTTTGCTTTTGAACATTACCGCTCTCTGTTGTCTTAAGGAATTATTTTCTAAGGTTGCAGCCTAAAGTATGTAATGTATTTATTCACCAGAAGTCAGCAATAAGAATGTTTCATCAAGTAAATAACCACACATATGCAAAAAAACAGTGTAGATATTGCCTCCTTCTCTAGGATTCAGAGTGGGGCTGTGTTTCAATGCATAAAATGTATTGAACAAGCTCCCAACTAACATAAATTATGAAATTTCTTCCAGTTAAAATAAACAAATAAAAACATTTCTCATTACACATTCATTTGAAAACTGCTGTTAGTTACATGGCAAGTAGCAGGGTTCACTGTAAAACTGTGCGATACTTTGATGTATATTGTAAATTGGCCTCTATTATTACAGAGTATTTAACTAATTTGCTACAAAAATATTAGTATAATCAAGTAAATATTAAGCTAATGACTATGAGTAAACAACACTTGCAAGAGAGGAAGTGGCAGTTTTCTTTTTTCTTTTTTCTTTTTTTTTTTTTTCCAAAGTAGCAGATACAACATTTCCTGTTATCTTACTAGGTTACATTTAGCTGGTATCAGCACAAATAGTGTTAAACAATACAATGATAACTTAGTGTCTTCTTCTGTTCTATTTGCTTCCTCACCTCCAACTCATTCCTCATCTCCTTCACAGTCATCAGTTTTGCTTACATTTCTCTCCCCCTTGTTCCTCCTTTCAATCACTCCACATAATGTTGTTCCAGTCAGGTTGCATACCAAGAGACTGTGTGTGTGTGTGTGTGTGTGTGTGTGTTTAACCTTTTAGCAACAAGGGAACACAATGTCTACAAACTGTCTTTTAACAACAAGGGAACAAATTGACTGGATGGTTCCAGGACCTCCACATTTCTCATTTATTAGTTGGCTTAACTTTCAGCACTCTTCTGAAACAAAACGTCTCAAACATTTTGATTCTCTTCTTGCCTCAGAGTTTGTAATTCACTTACAACGATATGCTCCAGGCACATTTGTGATTCTAGCAGACTTCTCTTAACAAGGAATCCATGTTAGGATGCTTCTTCTATCACCTTACTTTTTCCGTGATTCATTATTTTGCTTCCAATGAAGCAGTTTTCCTACACATTGACCATTACATGGTTCCCAGTCCTGATATTAAAGTTATAGTTAATCTCACTGCTCCTATTCTGAATTATTTCTACCTCCTTTTTAGTATATCTTAATCCATATTGTGCACCCAGTAGAGTGTACATTTCATTCAACAGGTCCTACAGTTCTTTTCCAGTTTTACTTGGAATAACAATGTCTTCAGTGAATATTATCATTGATATTTCATCACCTTGAATTTCCATCCCACGCCTGAGCCATCCTTTTATTTCTATCACTGCTTCTTTGATGATCAAGTTGGGTTGTAGAGGAGAAAGACTGATTTTCTGCCTTTTTAATCTAAGAACTTCTGTCTGGTTTTCTATTCTTATTGTTCCTCTCTTGTTTCTTATATATACTGTATGTTAGCCATCTTTCCCTAGAGTATATATCTATCTTTCTGATGATTCCAATCATTTTGCACCATTTCACATAAAAGAACATTTTTTTCTACTTCGAAACATACTATAAAAGAGTCTTAAGCCTTACTTCCATTAACGTGGGCATCATAACTGCCTTTCCAGCACTACACTGATAATAATTTTACAGTTTCTCAATTTCCTTTCCCATTCTCCTGTATATTTTTCTTGTCAGTAATCTTGATGTACGAGTTGTCACACTGAGTGTGTATTAATTTTTGGATTTACCTGCACTTTCTATTTTGGGATTGTGTGGCTGATATTTTTCCAAAAGTATAATAGTATCTCCCCAACCTCATACATTCTACACACTAACTGTAATAATGCTTTGACTGTTATTTTCTACAATATTTTAGAAATTCCATAGAAATGTTTTCTTCTTCTTTCTCTTCTTCCTCCTCCTCCTCCTCCTCCATCTCCTAAGCAGAATGTTGTTCTCACTTGTAGCTACATACAATGTACTGTTTTCACCCATCCACTGTCTCCTTTGTATTTAACAGTGAAATCCCCTTTCCACCCACAATGTGGATGCTTATTCTTTTATATTCATGGAAACTTATTTTGAGTTTTCTGCATACTGGATCTGTCCTTCCAAAGATTATGTACTTTTCATTCTCTTCCTTTGTTTTCTCAAACTGCTTAAGCTTCCTTGTATTTTAGTTTTATTACATTTCTAAGAGATTTACATTGCTTTATTTATTTCTTTTCCTGAACATTTTTATATTTTCATGATCGACTGAAGTATTTCTTCTGTTAGCCAAGGTTTCTTCACAGTTACTTTTCTTAGGCACACAATTGTCTGTTTGACTTCCTTGATTGCTCTTTCTAGGGATTTCCAATACTCTTCAGTTTCTCAAATAAATATTTCATTTCAAAATGGCATTTGGATTTTTGTCAACATGGTAGCAGATGTGTGTGGTTGATATAGTTTTGACAAATTGCTACAGTTGTAGCTGATTTCCTCAATAACTTGATGTTGTAGCAGTGTAAAAGATGAGACAGTAGCCAACAAAAGACAGCAAATTGGGGGCTTGGAGGATCATAATAAGAGCTACCTTAAAATGTGACAAAATCTTTGATGTCGTAAGTGGTGAGCTGCTCAAAAGCCAATTCACACTGGCTGTCATGTCACGTCATGACACCATCAACATTTCTCTGGAGGAAAGAGTTGACAGCTGACATCATCTGTCTATTTCTGATCACAGAACCCAAAAGCTCATTCCCTCCTGATACACAGTAATGGGCATATCTCCACATTTCGTTTCAGGATGGTTTTTGTGGTTGGTATCTGTTGTTTCATTTCATTATTTCATTTCTTAATATTTATAATAAATGACAACAGATTAATTGAAGCTGTGAGACAGCAGCCTGAACGGTATGACATGAACATACTAAATTACTTGCCCTCTACTACATTTATAAAGTGCTGTTGTCGTATTTCATATTTTACAATGAAATAGATCGCAACATGGCAGCAGCTTGGAATGAAAAAGTACTGTGGGTAGAATCAGATTGATTAGTAGGTGGAATTTATTTGTCTCTTGTCAGGCATTTTTAGTATTACATAAAGAAATGCATTGAAATCTTCACGCACTATATAAGTTGTTTGTTTGAATATGTAATGGTGGCAGGCCTATTTATTGTTAAGCAGCTCTCTGAATTGTCTATGGAACAGTTCAGCAAGCATCAGTTGTCAATATTTACGTACTTCCACTAGCTGACCCCAGTACAAATAAGGCATTTGAATTACTAAAAGCCAAAAACAGTATGCAAAGAAAACCTATATATCTTGAAGGGAAAGGTATTGAGGGAGATACGAGCAATACACAAAAATCTGCACTGGACTAGCACCTACCTTAAACCAAATTTTCACTGGATGTGATGGCAGCACATAACACTGTGTTCCTTTTAGTAATTCTCAGTGCAATTTGACATAACAAATTAAAAGACCAAAAATATGAAATGCAGATTCCTCTTCCTCATGCTCCTTGTACAATGTGTGAAATTCCCCTTTTGTGCCATGTAATGGCATTTTTCTGGACCTACACACTTTCTTTGTGCTGTTTTACACTTCTGCCTCCCTTCTCTAACACACAAGCTATCCCACAAGCTGCAAACCATTTGGCTCCAATAAATGTCATTTTCATACAAATGTGGACTCCAGCATCCATGCATACAAGCTACCACACTGTGTATGTGCACTTTACGCACAAAAATAGTTGAAAATAATATTGAAAAGATAGCAATTCCTCCAAAAAGATTAGTTGAGGACAGCAATGCCTTTTGAGATCATGAGATTTGAACTGACTTGACATGCATGACGTGATGGCCAATGTGAATACACCTTGACGAGACAGTGCCTTGATGTGATGGTGCTGTGATGGAAAGTGTGAGTTGGCCTTAAGCTAGAAGAAAGTGGACAAAATTATGAAACTGATCTTGCAAAATGCTAATGCAAAAGCAAGGGCATGACTAATTCTATTGCTTGACTCCAAGTCTTTACTTCGTATTGGGGAATGCAAGACTGGTAAAGAGAATCGTGATAAGTTACATAAAATTTATGATGTTCACTCAGCTGAAAACAGTGATCTGCTTTGACACAAATTTCATAACATTGTTGGGAAGCATCTGGTGGAATACAATGCCATTTAGCCAAATTTGATGAAGTACAAACTCAACTTTCATTGTTAGACGACCGATTGAAAATGGTGACCTCTCTGCATGATTTTTGAAAACTTTGCCCAAAGGGTTCTATTACATTTATATTACATGGCACAGTTTACCTGCTGAAGAGAAGATGTGAAATAAATTACAAAAACAGTGTTTAAATTATGAACTGAGAATAACAGATCATGAAAACAAAGATGTTGCTACATTAGCGATGTCGACAATGAAGATTAACAAACAGCAACCAAGATACAAACAATCTTTATCTGAAGCTGATACATTAAAAAATGTCTCATTATAAAAGGAATAAAAACAGAAACTGCTTTTCATGTAGTAAATCAAACCACTTATCAAAAAAAAAAAAAATGTAAAACATGGTTGATTTGTTTCAAATGTAAGATAAAGGGCCATCAGTCAAATGCATGTACTACCACAGACAACAGAGAAGACTGCTATATTGTCAAAGGAGTAGCAACAGTGGGACATTCAGGAAGTTGTAGTTGCACTGATAGGCCTACATTAAAAACTGAAAAAAAAGTTATAATGGCGGGACGCAACAATTTTTCTATAGATGTAAATTCACTAGACTGTGATGAGTGGTACATTGACAGTGGTGTGACACATCACATAAGAAGCCTACATGACTGGTACACTTTATATGAACCATTTGAAACTCTGAGTAAGGTAATAGTGCCACAAATGACGTGCAAAATGAAGCACATGGTACAAAAATGGTTCAAATGGCTCTAAGCACTATGGGACTTAACATCTGAGGTCATCATTTCCAGACTGAAGCACCTAGAACTGCTCGGCCACTGCGGCTGGCTGCACATGGTACAGGTTGAATTGATGTACAGGTATTAAATGGAGAAACATGGACAGAACGATATTTTGAAGATGTTTGGTTTTGTTCTGATGTATCCCATAACCTATTTTCTGCTTCTTCTTCTTCTTTTTTTTTTTTTTTTTGAAAAAGAAAAAAACCTCCACAGACAATAATAAATCAAAAAATTGAAAATGAGGCCAGCCCTGATTATTTTTCAAAAACAATGCTCCAAATGCTGTTGCTGGTGAAAATGAGAAATGAGCTTTATTTTTTAGCTGTGAAGCTTGTTCATCAAGAAAAGTCTTGTGTTGGTGAAACTGATGACACTTTGCACAAATGGTATGAAAAAATAGGTCATCAAAATAAATGCTTTGTGCATCAGTATTTGAAAGATTGTGGTATAGAAACAAAGACTGACAGAAGCTTTTGTGAGGGATGAGTCCATGGAAAACATGAAAGAGTGCAGAAACCTACTAAACCTGGGGAATTACTTTATCTAGATGTTTGTGGACCAATGGAAGAAAATGATTTGCAGGGTCATTGATACTTTGCTGTTTTTTAAGGATTATTTTTCCAGTTTCAGTGTAACATACTTTTGTGACACAAAGATGAAATTATAGAAAAATTACCACTGTTCATTGAAATGTTAAGATTCAAGCTGATGGTACTGTGAAAGAATTATGCACAGGTGGTGGCAAGGAGTTCCATAATAAAGATGTACGTAAGTTTTCTGACTCAACTGGAGTGAAACATTCAATTAATGCACCATATACTCAGCAGAATGGAGTTCCTGAGCAGGAAAAATAGAATACTTTGTGAGATGGGGTGTTCTTGGCTTTGCTCTGCTGAATACCTACAAAAAGTATTTGGGGGGTGAGGCTGTTATGGCTGCAATGTACTCTTTGAATCAATCTGGTGCAACTGAAATATTTTTGAAGAAAGAAAGTTGTTGGATAATTTTGTGATAATTGGAATGGAATGCTATGCTTGGATTCCTACACAAAAATGGAAGAATTTTGATGCTAAATCTTTAATAGGACATGTGGCTGGTTATGATGATTGTGAATGCTGTGTTTATTTTCCTGGAAAGGTGTGCATACATATGCAGAGATGTAAAATTCAACTGCAAACAATTACAGAAGCCATTTACTCAAGAGACTAAAAGGATTGTTGGTATATCAGATGGAGATGAAAATGAAAATGTTACAGAAAATAAAGATGAAAATGTTGATTTTTAAGAAGAAGGGTTTGTATGAACCAAGAAGTAGCAATAAGTGATGAAAGAGTTACTACTCATCCAATGACATTGAAAGACAAGCTGAGTGCAACTTGTAAGCAAGAAATGAAGACATAGGAAGCTACAATTTACATGAATGGTGAAATTTGAAGAAATCATCATGTTGCTATGAAGATTCAGCCCACAAACCAAGACAAATACATCTTTGTGAGACACCATGAAACTATAATGAAGCAGTACAGTCAGAAAATTCTGAAGAATGGAGGAAAAAATGAGTGCTCTAAAAGGAAATAAAACATGGGACTAGTTCACAAAACTAAAATGAACAAGACAATTGAAAATTGATGGTCTTTGCTAAAAAATTAAATGCAAATAATGAAGTAGTTTGATATAATGCTACATTGATGGCAAAAGGATACACTCAATATTTTGGAAAAGATTATGTTGACACGTTTAACTCTCTTGCCAAATTTGAGATGATGAGAGCCATGTTGAGTGTTGGAATTCAGAATGATTGGTGTATAAGGCAATTTAATGGAAGGACAGCATTTCTCAATGGTATTCTGTAGAAGAAAATATACATGTATCTGCATGAGGACATGGATGTACTCTTAAGTAACTGAAGAATCTGTATGGTTTAAAGCAAATCTCAAAATGCTGGTATGAATGTCTTGTCAAATTTCTTAATGAATGTAATTTAAGGGAGAGTTGTTCAGATCCATATATGTTCTATGGTGAAAATCTGATACTGCTGTTTTATGTTGATGGTGGAATGGCCATAGGCCATAGGCCATAAGCTGACGTGCTTCTACAGTTTTTCAAATAAATGTTTCTTTTCAAAATGAAATTTGGTGTTTTGTCAACACTTCTGAATCTGAAGGTTGGTGTCTTCCCTTGTTCCCAGGCTTTTGCCAGGTGTAACTTCTCCTCTTGTGACTTTGGAGCAGTATGTTTTTTATAACTATCTGAAATTTATTGCAGAAGTAAAGGAGACTCCCTCCTCACTCGTTTATACTACTGAGCTCACATTCTCTCGAAACTGTGCCTTCTATTCCTTCCCCTACTACAATATTTCAGTATCCCATGATTACTATGATTTTCATCTCCCTTTACAAACTGAGTCCCCCTTTCATTCACTCAGATATTCATCGTCTGCAGCCTATGACAATGGCATATATACTTCAACTCTAGGTGTTGGCTTTGATTTCTTTTCAATTCTGATATGAGTAATCATGTCACTGATGACAATATAAGGAATAGGAAAGATTGCTACTCATCATAAAGGTGACACTTTGAGTTGCAGGCAGGCACAATGAAAAGACTGTTATGATTTAGCTTTTGGCCACAGCATTTTTCAGAAAATAAAACACACACACATTCATTTACGCAATAAAACACATCTCACTCACACATGACGGCCATCTCTGACAGCTCAGATGAAAATGCATTTCGGTCTGAGCTGCCGAAGATGGAGGTCATGTGTACATGGGGTGGGCTTGCTTGTGTGACTAAGTGTGTGTATGTTTTCTTTTCTGAGGATGGAATTGACAGAAAGCTAAACTGTAATAGTCTTTTGATTGCACCTGTCTGGAACTCAATGTGTCTTCTTTACAGTGAGTAGCACTCTATTTTTTTCTTTATTTTGTTGATATTCCAACCTGGAGCTTCCATTGTTTAATCATGTCACTGAATTATTCTGTGTAATTCATGCTATGCCCAACCTTCCTGTTCATAACAAATCCTGTTTGTTAAGCTACTTTCTGATTCTTTTAATATCAGCCTATTTTTGACAGATTGGGTATCTTTATCTTCTTTATGTTTCACTTCACTGACCCTTACTTCATCTATATTTAGCCTCTATACTTCCCTTTTCCAATTTTCTGGCTCTCCTACTACATTCAGATGTCTGACATTTCACAATCTCACCCACAGGATTTTCCTTTTTATTGGTTTTTTAACTTTTTTGCCATAATCACCTTCCCTTTGACAGTTCTCTCCCACAGACCCAAATGGGGAACCAGAGAGGAACCTTTGCCAATGGGAAGATCACGATAACACTTTTTAAATTGCAGGCACATTGCCTGTGGACAGACATTATGTTTTCTTAATGCAGTGTTTCCACTGTCCTTTGCACATTCATGCCACTGATCATTACTGATTTTTCAATTTTTAGGGGCAGTTTTCAATCCTTTCTGAACCTCTATCTGCTTCTCCAATCCCTATTGACAAAGGTGTTGGCAGAATTAGTGTGACCTGTATACTTGAAGTTTTTGGTTGCTTTGTCATGATTTTTCATTTAAAATCTGTGATATGACTGGGACTGAACACAGCACCTTTGGACTAATAGTCAAAGACATTATCCCTGATCATGGTAGATACTGTAGCTCAAATTCAGTGTGTCAGTTGAGCTAGGTTCAGAAATTATCACTGAGATATAAACTAGAGACCTAGTAGATCAGTTATGAGTGTGTGTTGGGATACTTCTCATGCCAAGTAATCATAGCTTCAGACTGATGGATGCCAGAATTTTCATCTTGGAAGATATAGCCAATTATTTTGTGGGCCTCATTAAGTTAGGGAAACTGGTATCGTGCACCACTTCTTTACAGAAGACCATGTAATAATAACATAATCAGAAGATGTTTTACCAAAGTCAGTTCAAAAACTGCATTCAATAACAAAAACATACATTACTGTAATAGCTACACATAAAAATACAATACAAGTATTCACTGGGAAAAAAGTTGAAAAGAACAAAACTCATAACTGGAGACAAACAAGTCAATGTTTATGAATACCTCGGGCATAGTTTCTGTTTAGACAATTCCAGTGACAGTGAATCCAAAATGAACCATCCTCTAGTTTACATCGATTAGTTCAGCAACTGCCTCTACAGCCAAGGCTACTAACACACATGTGCAGTGACAGCTTAAGAGTTACATCTTCAAATTCTGGTGGTCAAATAAATTCTTACCATCAGCACTTGGCCAAAGAGGAGAAGAGGTAATGTAATAATGTCTATAATTTCTGCACTCTATGCCAATATCCTGGTCTAAATTTCAAACATATCCACAGCATCTCATGAATTGAGGACACAGAACGGTGTTGACAGTGATTTACCTGCTGGATGGGGTTGTTAAGTTCTGTGGTCTACTTTGTACTGTTTCAGACCAGTAGACTATATGCCAGAACTGGGTTTCACACTCTCCCTTCCCTTTTATCAGTGATTATTAAAACAAGAACAACAAACTCAACAACAGAATGCCACTGTATTCCCCCCCCTTCCCCCCCCCCCCCCCCCCCCCAACACACACACTGTGTATGACTGACAGAAATTATAGGAAATTACCACCATCTCTCTCTTCTTACACTGTTTCAAAAGTGTTTGAAAAACTCACAAAATTCTATATGGTAATTTATTATGTCCAAGATGGCATAAAAAATACAATGTTTACGTAACTGGTTCCAGCACTTGATTTCCTGATTCAGATACTACTAATGTGCTAACAGTTTCATTAAGGCATACAGCAATTCAAATTAAGCATTCTGAACAGCATGAAGTCTTATAAAATATGTCAATGAGTTACAAACCATATCATCAAAAATTAAGAGAGACAAAAATTAAAATATTGTCATGTGCTATTTAAATGCCTCTAAGCACTATGGGACTTAGCATCTGAGGTCATCAGTCCCCTCATGTGCTACTTATATAGGGATTATGGAAAATAGTATTACGGCAAATGAGAGAAAAGGGAAGAAAACTGAGGCCATAGGCAAACTGGAGCAGATAGCAGCATACTCTATGTCCACTTACACTGAAGTGACAAACAACATGGGATACCTCCTAATGTCGTGTCAGACCACCTCTTGCCCGGTGTAGTGCAGCAACTCAATGTGGTATGGACTCAACAAGTCACTGGAAGTCCCCTGCAGAAATATTGAGCCATAGTGCCTCTATAGCCATCCATAATCGAGAAAGTGTTGTCGGTGCAGGATTTTGTGTGTGAAATGATCTCTCGATTATGTCCCATTAATATCTGATGGGATTCATGTCAAGCAATCTGTGTGGCCAAATCATTTGCTTGAATTGTGCAGAATGTTCTTCAGAAACTGTGACCCAGTGCACTGTCTTTGATAAAAATTTCATTGTTGTTTGGGAACATGAAGTCCATGAATGGCTGCAAATGGTCTCTAAGCAGCCAAACATAACCATTTCCGATTGATGATCAGTTCAGTTGAACCAGAGGACCCAGTCCAGTCCATGTAAACATAGCCCACATCATGATGGAGCTAGCATCAGATTGCTCAGTGCCTTTTTGATAACTTGGGTCCATGGCTTCATGGGTTGTGCTCCAAACACTAACACTATCAGCTCATATCACCCAAAATAGGAGCTTGTCTGATCAGGTCTTGGTTTTCCAGTCACCTAGGTTCCAAATAATATGGTCTCAAGCCCAGGAGAGGCACTGTAGGTGATGTCCCATTGTTAGCAAAGGTACCTGCGTCAGTAGTCTGCTGCCATTCTAATTTCATCACAGTGTTCTAACGGATACATTCATACATACACACTGATTTCCATTGTTATTTCACACAGTGTTGCTTGTCTGTTAGCAATGACAACTCTCTGTTAGTAGTGACTGCTCTCGGTCATTAAGTGAAGGCCATTAGCCACTGCATTGTCCATGGTGAGAATTAATGGCTGAAATTTGGTATTATTGGCACACTCGTGAACTGTGGATATTGGAATACTGAATGCCCTAATGATTTGTGAAATGTTATGTCGCATGCATCTGGTTCCAACTAGCATTCTGCTTTCAAAGTCTGTTAATTCCTGTCATTCAGTCATAATCACATCGGAAACTTTTTCATATGAATCACCCAAGTACAAATGACAGCTCTGCCCGTGCACTGTCCTTTTGTATTTGTGTATGTGATACTACCGCCATCTGTATATGTGCATTTCACTATCCCATGACTTGTCACCTCAGCATATGTTTCCTATATGTAATTTTTTTAAAAATCTTAAAATATAGCTGTTGTTGTTGTGGTCTTCAGTCCTGAGACTGGTTTGATGCAGCTCTCCATGCTACTTTATCCAGTGCAAGCTTCTTCATCTCTGAGTAACTAATGCAACCTACATCCTTCTGAATCTGTTTAGTGTGTTCATCTCTTGGTCTTCCTCTTCTATTTTTACCATCCATGCTGCCCTCCAATACTAAATTGGTGATCCCTTGATGCCTCAGAACATGTCCTACCAACCGATCCACTCTTCTTGTCAACTTGTGCCACAAACTCCTCTTCTCCCCAATTCTATTCAATTCCTCCTCATTAGTTATGTGATCTACTCATCTAATCTTCAGCATTCTTCTGTAGCACCACATTTTGAAAGCTTCTATTCTCTTCTTGTCCATGCTATTTATTGTCCATGTTTCACTTCCATACATGGCTACACTCCATACAAATACTTTCAGAAACGACTTCCTGACACTTAAATCTATACTCAATGTTAACAAATTTCTCTCCTTCAGAAATGCTTTCCTTGCCATTGGCAGTCTACATTTTATATCCTCTCTACTTCGACCACCATCAATTATTTTGCTCCCCAAATAGCAAAACTCCTTTACTACTTTAAGTGTCTCATTTCCTAATCTAATTCCCTCAGCATCACCTGATTTAATTCGACTACATTCCATTATCCTTGTTTTGCTTTTGTTGTTGTTCATCTTACATCCTCCTTTCAAGACACTGTCCATTCCATTCAACTGCTCTTCCAACTCCTTTGCTGTCTCTGACAGAATTACGTCATTGGCAGACCTCAAAGTTTTTATTTCTTCTCCATGTATTCTAATACCTACTTCAAATTTTTCTTTTGTTTCCTTTACTGCTTGCTCAATATACAGATTGAATAACATCGGGGATAGGCTACAACCCTGTCTCACTCCCTTCCCAACCACTGCTTCCCTTTCGTGCACTTCGACTCTTATAACTGCCATCTGGTTTCTGTATAAATTGTAAATTGCCTTTCGCTCCCTGTATTTTACCCCTGCCAACTTCAGAGTTTGAAAGAGAGTATTCCAGTCAACATTGTCAAAGGCTTTCTCTAAGTCTACAAATGCTAGGAAAGCAGGTTTGCCTTTGCTTAATCTTTCTTCTAAGATAAGTCATAGGGTCAGTATTGAATCACGTGTTCCAATATTTCTACAGAATCCAAACTGATCTTCGCTGAGGTTGGCTTCTACCAGTTTTTCCATTCATCTGTAAAGAATTCAAGTTAGTATTTTGCAGCTGTGACTTAGTAAACTGATAGTTCAGTAATTTTCACGTCTGTCAACACCTGCTTTCTTTGGGATTGGAATTATTATATTCTTCTTGAAGTCTGAGGGTATTTCGCCTGTCTCATACAGCTTGCTCACCAGGTGGTAGAGTTTTGTCAGGACTGGCTCTCCCAAGGCCGTCAGTAGTTCTAATGGAATGTTGTCTACTCCCGGAGCCTTGTTTCGACTCAGGTCTTTCAGTGCTCTGTCAAACTCTTCATGCAGTACCATACCTCCCATTTCATCTTCATCTACATCCTTTTCCATTTCCATAATATTGTCCTCAAGTACATCACCCTTGTGATGCATTCACTATGCTGTTTGTAGTAGCTTACCCACACTCCTATTTCTTTATTCATTATTAAACCTACTCCTGCATTACCCCTATTTGATTTTGTATTTATAACACTGTATTCACCTGACCAAAAGTCTTGTTCCTCCTGCCACCGAACTGCACTAATTCCCACTATATCTAACTTTAACCTATCCATTTCCCTTTTTAAATTTTCTAACCTACCTGCCCAATTGAGGGATCTGACATTCCACGCTCCGATCCGAAGAATGCCAGTTTTCTTTTTCCTGATAACTCCTATACTGGATGGCTCTTTTGGAAATGGAAACCTTATATATCTAGGGATAAGTTTCAGTTTACTCCAGGTTCATATCATAATATAGAAGGTACATTATCTTGTCAAGTCAGATGAATATTTTTGAAAGACACTGTATATTTTTTTGAAGACTGTGACACCTAAAGTAAGTTCTGCACAGCTGAAATTTATGTAAAATAATGTTAAACTAACAAAAATTTTCATTGTAAATCTTTACATATCTTCTGTACAACAAATCAAATGATTTGAAAATTGTATGTGATGAAATGAGTAAATCACAATTCAGTATGAAGATTCTAGCAGAATGTATATAATTTAGGAGTAAAGAAGACCACACCCTCCACCCAACACTTCCCCCTTTCTCTGTCCTATCACCTCATCCCAGCTCACATCTCCATGTCACCATCATGTTCTACTCTCCATGGGCTCTGACATCTGTGTATCATACGCCTGGTCTGTGCATCTGCCACCCCTCTCTCCCATAATCCCTGCCAGCAGCACCCCAAGCCGATAGTGACCCACTCCAAACCCCTCTTGACTGCCTCACTCCTAGCTGACCAGCTGAAATGCACTCCCACCATTGTGTATCCAGCTGGCACAAAGCATAACTCAACACTTCTGCTTATGCTCTCTTCTACTCAAAACTTATTAAAATCACATTTCAATAATGTGGAAAAAGAACGATTGCTATGTACTGTAAAAAAAGACACCACAGCCTTCATCAGTAACACACACACACACACACACACACACACACACACACACACACAAATGCGCATGCAAGCAAGCACATCTCATGCGCACACGACCATCAACTCCAGCATCTCTTGGGCCAAAATGCCACCTGGAGTTTCCATAGTTTGATTAAATCACATTTCACCAACATCAAACAGGCACAAGAAAGATACAAGATTCAGGCTGCATATCTGTCCAATAGGTGTGAATAAAAATACTAGTACTATTATCAACTGTTGATAAATCTCCATATCAGCTGTAATTTTTTCTGATTTTCTTGTTGTATTTTTTTTACAACAGAACTGCTGATAGCAAAGAAGTTAGTGTGATGTGGGATGTGTATAACATGGATTGCTGATAAATTCACTATTTGCAGACTTATAAAAGTTGAAACTTTATGCCAAAAGTTACATCACGTTTTGTGGCCACAATAACAACATGAACAACAAGAATTCAAATATGGCCCTCCACCATTTGAGATGAAACTATTTCTACAAATTGACTCAACTGAAAAAATGCAGAACTGTTCATTAATTTAGAGATGACACATTGTTACCAAAAATGTTCGTGAAATTTACATAACTTGTAGATCTTCATTCTCGAGGTGTAGCCTCACTGCAAATACTCCTTAGCTCTTCTGCTGTGCCGCTGTACATGCAAAACTAATCGTGTAACGTACAAAATAAATTAGAGGTGCAGATTTTCCACAAAATTGCTTTATTCGCGTGCAAGATATTCGGTGTCGAAAAATATGTAGCCTCTTCAGAGGGTGGCAAAGGATTCCCAAGGGGCTGTTTTATTAAAATTTTATTAGATGTATGTGGAGGTAGTTGAAAGTTCCCTGTCTTCTTGAAATGTACACTCTTGAAATATCAACAATAAACTTCTCCATGAAGAAAAGTGTCACTTGTAGTTTTTGCAAAGGGAATTTGTTGTACACCTCCACACATCTCTCACACTTAATGAACTAGCCAGTGATTAAGTACACCACTCTACAATGGGCCTTCTCTCACTCTTGATTAATCAAATTAGGTAAGTGTTCCATACTGATGACTTCTTTCATGAATGAATTACATTGCCTTAATAGCCTCCCAATGAACCTCAGCCTGGTATCTTTCTTTTCCTACTTCTTTTACGTATTCATTCTACTTTAGGTCGTTCCAGATGGTTACTCCAACGTATTTAAGGTAGTTACTGTTTCCAGTGTTTTCTTGCCAATAGTGTAAAAGAACAGTGGATATCTTTAGCTATTTATGATCAACAGATTATATTTATTTACATTCCAGCTCAACTGCCAGGCCCTGCACCAACTGTTGATCTTTTGCAAGTCTTCCTGCTTTTTGCTAGTCTTCTGGCCTTGCAACATTCCTACAGGCAACAGCATTGTCTAATAATAGCCTCACAGAGCCCCCGGCATTATCCACTAGATCATTAACATAAAATGTAAACAGTAATGTCCCTACAATACCCATTCATATAATCCCAAAATTACGTTTACATCTACTGATTTTGTTCATTCTGTATTTTATCTGCAAGGAAATTTATTTATTTATTTTGATCCAACATCAACTGATTACAAAAAAGGTTTTTTTGTTCCAGTCTTCTGGATAAGTCAGAGCCTTACTTACTAGGGTTACATATTATTGGCTGGCACTTTTATGTACACAACTTTTTCTAAATTTAGTTGAGTGAACAGAGTTACATATATGGACTATACATAAAAAATTGTTATTGCCATACTTAGATTAAGGAATCTACAGTTTGTGACATAGTATTCATATCTGACATTCAAATATTTACAGTTTGTGACACAGTCTAAGATCTGAGAGTACATATATTTTTAGATAGATGGTCTTCCATCATACAAGTTTACTAAATCTAGAAACTTATCTATTGAATATACAGGATTGTTTAGGAGCCATAATTTTAATTTTGTTTTTAGTTTTGTAATGGGCAATTTGGAGATATTAGGATGGAAGCAATTCAGTGGTTTTATGCCTGCATAGTGAGGGTTTTTCTCATAGAATGTTGTTCTATGAGAGATGAGGTGGGGTCTCTCTCTACCTCTAGTGTTGTGATCGTGTATTTCTTTATTAAGTGTTTTGTTACTGTTTACTGCCATAATGATTATCTTCAGCACATATGGGTTATGAACAGTTAGTATTTTAAATTATTTAAACAAATTTCTGCAGGACTCCCTGGCACATTTCTTTCCCGTAATTCTAAGTGCTTTCTTTTGTAAGATAAGTACATTTTTCATATTACTTTTACTGCTGGATCCCCATACCTTTATCCCATAGCTTAGATGGGATTCAAATAGTGCAAAATATATTTGCCTCAGAGTGGTGATGTTACAAAAAAGTTTTAATTTTCTTAGGACATATATGGTAGTACTTAGCTTTTTGCAAAAATCATTCACATGATCAGACCAGTTTAACTCTGCATCAAGTGTCAGGCCAAGAAATTTGGTCAAGTATTGTTTTTTAATGTATTCGTCACCCATTAAGATTTGGTTTTCATGAGTTTTTTGACTCCCAGGATCAAATTCAATATAGACAGATATGTTTGTGTTTAATTTTAGTTTGTTTTCATTAAAATACTGCAGAATTAAGCCTGCTGCAGTATTGGATTCCACTTCAAGCTGCGAATAGCTTGGATTGCAGCATATTAACGTGGTATCATTTGCATATAAGATAGCTGTTGCATGGTTTGTTATGGACTGAATATCATTAACATAAATAATAAAAAGAAGTGGTCCTAATATTGACCCCTGTGGAATACCAAAATTTATGTCAGTGGTGTTTGATTTGCCACCATTTCAGATTTGCTTTTGAAATTCTGAAACAACCATCAGCAGCTTCTGGAAATGCTTCTTTTTACAAATTTATCACCTTCAAATGGTTTCTTCCTTTTTTCCAAAACATTCAAAACATAAGAAGCAAGAGTGGAAAGAACACTTTTGTCAACCGATTTTGCAAACAGATTTTGCTCAAAACTTAATTGATTTTTATTTTTCTTTCCTCATTTCACTGTATGAAGGAAACTCTGCATTCACACTTCAGTGCACAGTTTCAAAATGTAACATAATAAACAAATACTTGTGCCATTTCTTTCTGTTCTGAAAAATTCATGTTCCATCACAACAAAAATGATAGATTTTGTATTTTTTTAGACACAACTCATTATGTGTGGTGTCATTGCCCTATGTATTATTTTCTTGATACAAGATCACATTTAAAGATCTTAGTTACAAAATCTCCCTGATGACCAAACACGAACTTTAAGATAACATTCACTTTGTCATGGTGAATTGTGAAAAAGTTCCCACAAAATGGCATCAGCATATGTGAATGCTCATTGCTGACAGCACACACACAATATTTAACAGTGTTCTGTCTACACCCATTACATCGCAATAGTTGGTAGTGCACAGTAATGGGATGAAACAGTCAGATTTCTCCCAATACGTACCAAAAAAATAATTCACAAAGATACAAGGTGTACAACTTTGCTTCCACCATTTTTTCCCCAAAATTTGAGGCTTTAATGAAAGAAAAAATTGGTTACACATGTATCATTGAGTGTATTTTCCATCGCTGGCCACTACTTTTTCCCATCTTTCGGGCAGTGTATGAATCCCGTATCAAAAAAATTTTTCAGCTTTGGAAGCAAACCACGAATCGATCCAATTTGTGACCTCATGAGATCGGAAGTGTTGGTCAGCCAGGTCATGTGCCATTGATCTAAACAGGTGATAGTCAGGGGGAGCAATGTCTGGAGAATACAGCAGGTGGGGTAGGACTTCTCATTTTAATGCTTCCAATTGCGTTTTGACCTCTTTTACAACTTGGGATTGAGCAGTGTCATGCTGCAAAATCACTTTCTCGTGCCTCTCACTGTATTGTGGCCTTTGTCTTTTAACGCTCTGCTCAAACACATTAATTGCAATTGATAATGAGCACCTGTGATTGTTTCACTTGGCTCTTAACACCTCATAATGCACAACACCGAGCTGGTCCCACCAAATGCATAGCACGATCTTGGAACCGTGAATATTTGATTTGGCCGTCAATGTGGAAGCATGGCCGGGATATCCCCATGATTTTTTACATTTAGGGTTATCATAATGAATCCATTTTTCGTTCCTGGTCACAATGCGATGCAGAAATCCCTTCCAGTTTTGCCTCTGAAGCAACTGTTCACAAACACACAAATGCCGTTCAACGTCTTTTGGTTTCAGCTCACACGAAACCCCAAGTTCCTTCTTTCTGAATCATGCCCATAGCCTTGAGACATTTTGAAGCCAATTCTTCTTCAGTTTGATGTGAGTCTTCTCTCAGCAATGTCTCCAATTTTGCATCTTCGAAAACATTCTCTCTTCCACCACTATGCTGGTCTACGGCGTTAAAATCACAGTTCTTGACGCATTGAAACTACTTACGACATGTCATTTCACTAATACCATCCTTATCATATGTACTTGAGAGCATTTTATGAGACTCAGCCACTGTTTTCCTCATAATGAAACAAAACAGTAACACCTCCTGCAAATTACGAGAATTACACTTGTAAACTGACATTTTCAATCAAGAACAACTTTATGATGCAGATACAAATTGACTAATGATTGCGTCTGCGATCTGTTTCTTTCAACTGCTACCTGCCGTTGTCGCCACCTATTGGCAAATGGCGGAAACAAAGTTATACACCTTGTAGATGAAATAATGTACCGAGTGACACGGTGGTGGCAACTGATTGAACTAATACAAGAAACAAGATTCGGTATGATTAACATGGTTTTCGTGCAGGTCACTCCAGTCTATCAGAAGGGTAAGAGAACACATTGCAAAATTACAGACCAATGTCCTTATCATTGGTTTGCTGCAGGATTCTTGAACATATTCTGAGTTCAAATACAATAAATTTCCTTGAGATAGAAAAGCTGCTGTCCACAAATCAGCACAGATTTAGAAAGCATCACTCATACAAAATTCAGCTTGTCTGTATCTCACATGATCCTGCAAACCATGGATAAAGGGCAATAGGCAGATTTCATATTCCTAGATTTTCGTAAGGCATTTGACCCGGTGCCCCACGGCAAACTGTTAACAAAGTTCCGAGCACACAGATTAGGTTCCCAGATATATGAAGGGCTTGAAGACTTCTTAGTAATAGAATCCAATATGTTGTCCTCAACAGTGAGTGTCGATGACAGACAAGGGTATCATCAGGAATGCCACAGCGAAGTGTGATAAGGGTTGCTCTTATTCTCAATATACATAAATGATCTGATGGACATGGTGAGCAGCAATCTGTGGCTGTTTGCTGATGCTGGTGACGGTGTGGTTTATGAGAAAGTCTTGTCATCGAGTGACTGAAGGAGGATACAAGGTGTCTTCAAGAGAATTTCTAGTTTGTGTTATGAAGGGCAGCTTGCTCCAAATCTAGAAAAATGAAACTTAATGTGGATGAGCTGGTATACCAATCTTGTAATGTTCAAATACAGCATTAGTAGTGTGCTGCTTGACACAGTCACATTAATTAAATATCTAGGCACAATGTTGCAAAGTGATATGAAATGGAATGAGCATGTACGGATGGTGATATGAAAGATGAATGCTCAACATTGGTTTGTTGGGAGAATTTTGGGAAAGTGTGGCTAATCTGTAAAGCACCACAAACAGAACACAAATGAAACCCATTCGTGAGTACTGCTTGAGTGTTTGGGATCCCTACAAGGATGGATTAAAGGAAGACACTGAAGCAATTCAGAGGCACATTGCTAGATTTGTTACCAGTATGTTCGATCAGCATGCGATTGTGATAGGGATGCTTCATTAACTCAAATGGGAAGTCCTGGAGGGAAGACAATATTCTTTTTGCAAAGTACCATTGATAAAATATAGAGAACCAGTGTTTAAAGCTGACTGCAGGACGATTTAACTGTTCCAATGCACAATTCGTGAAAGGAGCACAAAAGTTAATAAAAATGAGGTCTTACATAGAGGTATACAGACAGTCATTTTTCCTTCGCTCTTTTTGCTAATAGAACAGAAAAGGAAATGACTAGTAGTGGTATGAGGTACCCTCCACTGTGCACCATATTCTGGCTTGTAGAGTATGTATGTAGACATACATCCTGTACATGTCTGTTAGGAGGAAAACAGCTACTTTGAGAAAAGCCACTGCACTTGCTTATACATTACTCAGCTGTTGTTTTAATGTAACATTTCATACAAAGCAACTTCACACCGGCCACTATCAGCTGTCTATATACTGGTACAGTCAGTACCCAAATAACACAAATATTAACAATACACAACATGATACACAACTACCCATCACATAGAGGTGGTTCTGAGCAGCAGACAGGCAAACTGAAAGAAGACTGATAGCTATTACAAGCTATCTGACTGAGTACTTCCTCAGAATATAATACAGGCACCAATGCCCAATTGTGGTGAGCAGAAATCTTGGCTGGGGTGAATACTGGGGGTAAAGAAGAGGCATGGGCTGGGCCAGGAGGAGGATAGCAATATAGAAGTGGGGGGAAATGGTGTAGTGCTGCCTGTTGGAATGTACAGGGGCTCTGCAGAACAGGATGGTACTGACTTGGCAGAAAATCCTAAGAAATTTTGGTCTTATGTCAAAACGGTAGGTGGATCAAAACAAAATGTCCAGACACTCTGTGACCAAAATGGTACTGAAACAGAGGATGACAGACTAAAGTCCGAAATACTAAATGTCTTTTTCCAAAGTTGTTTCACAGAGGAAGATTGCACTGTAGTTCCTTCTCTAGATTGTCGCACAGATGACAAAATGGTAGATATCGAAATAGACGACAGAGGGATAGAGAAACAATTAAAATCGCTCAAAAGAGGAAAGGCCTCTGGACCTGATGGGATACCCGTTCAATTTTACACAGAGTACACGAAGGAACTTGCCCCCCTTCTTGCAGTGGTGTACCGTAGGTCTCTAGAAGAGCGTAGCGTTCCAAAGGATTGGAAAAGGGCACAGGTCATCCCCGTTTTCAAGAAGGGACGTCGAACAGATGTGCTGAACTATAGACCTATATCTCTAACGTTGATCAGTTGTAGAGTTTTGGAGCACGTATTGTGTTAGAGTATAATGACTTTTCTGGAGACTAGAAATCTACTCTGTAGGAATCAGCATGGGTTTCGAAAAATACGGTCATGTGAAACCCAGCTCGCGCTATTCGTCCACGAGACTCAGAGGGCCATATACACGGGTTCACAGGTAGATGCCGTGTTTCTTGACTTCCGCAAGGCGTTCGATACAGTTCCCCACAGTCGTTTAATGAACAAAGTAAGAGCATATGGACTATCAGACCAATTGTGTGATTGGATTGAGGAGTTCCTAGATAACAGGACGCAGCATGTCATTCTCAATGGAGAGAAGTCTTCTGAAGTAAGAGTGATTTCAGGTGTGCCACAGGGGAGTGTCATAGGACTGTTGCTATTCACAATATACATAAATGACCTGGTGGATGACATCGGAAGTTCACTGAGGCTTTTTGCAGATGATGCTGTGGTGTATCGAGAGGTTGTAACAATGGAAAATTGTACTGAAATCCAGGAGGATCTGCAGCGAATTGACGCATGGTGCAGGGAATGGCAATTGAATCTCAATGTAGACAATGTAATGTGCTGCGAATACACAGAAAGATAGATCCTTTATCATTTAGCAACAAAATAGCAGGTCAGCAACTGGATGCAGTTAATACCATAAATTATCTGGGAGTACGCATTAGGAGTGATTTAAAATGGAATGATCATATAATGTTGATTGTCGATAAAGCAGATGCCAGACTGAGATTCATTGGAAGAATCCTAAGGAAATGCAATCCGAAAACAAAGGAAGTAGATTACAGTACGCTTGTTCGCCCACTGCTTGAATACTGCTCAGCAGTGTGGGATCCGTACCAGATAGGGTTGATACAAGACATAGAGAAGATCCAACGGAGAGCAGCGCGCTTCGTTACAGGATCATTTAGTAATCGCGAAAGCGTTATGGAGATGATAGATAAACTCCAGTGGAAGACTCTGCAGGAGAGTAGCTCAGTAGCTCGGTACAGGCTTTTGTCAAAGTTTCGAGAACATACCTTCACCGAAGAGTCAAGCAGTATATTGCTCCCTCCTACGTATATCTCGTGAAGAGACCATGAGGATAAAATCAGAGAGATTAGAGCCCACACAGAGGCATACCGACAATCCTTCTTTCCACGAACAATACGAGACTGGAATAGAAGGGAGAACCGATAGAGGTACTGAAGGTACCCTCCGCCACACACCGTCAGGTGGCTTGCGGAGTATGGATGTAGATGTAGATGTAGATGGTAACCTGTTAAGTGCTAGTCACAAGGCATTTTCCTGGACCAATTTTGGGAAATCACAGAAAACCTAATGCTGGCTGGATGCAGAATTGAAAGGTCATCCTGCTGAATACTGCGCCACCTCACTCAGTACCATGGATGGGAAGGATTGTGGTTAGGGTGTTCCTCATTTCTGGGCATGATTATAAATAATCAAAGCCCTGATCAAGGTTATGGTTCAGCTGTGCCAGTCATGGATCACAGAGTGATGCAAGATGTGCCCCATTGCTGCTCGTTCTTGGGGGTGGTGGAAAGATTAGGTGTAACACAATTGGGTGCAGGGAATCTGTCTGTGGACTATACTTAGAGGATAGTACTTGTGTGTGAAGGCTGTAGTGAGACCTTCAGCATATTGGACTAGGGAATTATAGTCAATGCAGATGTGCCATCCCCAGGTGGCCACACTAGATGGGAGTGATTTTTTGTTGTGGAAGGGATGACACCTGTCAAAATGCCAGTACTCTTTAGGCTTAGTGATCTCAATATCAACAGAAATATGGATGGGGCCATCAGGAGGTGGAGATCAACATTGGGTTGAGGAGGACCAGGTGAAGTAAACTGGAGAGAAGATACTGAGGTTGTGGAGTAATCAGGATAGGATGAGTTGCCCCCCCCCCCCCCCCCCCAGATGGCACACAAATGAGGTGGCATAGATCCCATGCAGGTGCCCATGGCTGTATGCAAATTTGTTTGTATATTTTCTTCTCAAAGAAGAGGTAGTTACGTCTGAGGATGTAGATAGTCAGATATATAAGGAATGAGGTGGTGTGTTTGGAATCAGAAGGGTGTTGTGGGAGGTGTGTTCAATAGACTGAAGGCCTTAAGAATGAACAAGGAGGTTGCTGATATGCAGGGAAGTACTGTAAACAGTGGTGAATAGGGATCCAGGTTGTACTGGTGTGGAGGTGACTGCAAGTTAGTGAAAATAGTAGTTCATATCTGTAATATGGGAGGTAGGCTGCAGTCCATTGATTGGAAGTGTTGGTCGACAAGAGTGGATGGAAGGAGGGAAGGAAGGATGGAAGGAAGATTATGGTTTAACATTCTGTTGAACTGATATCATTACAGATGGAGCTCAAGCTCAGATTGTTTCAAGGATGAGAAAGGAAATTGGACTTTTCCAAGGAACCATAGTGGTATTCGCTTGGAGCAAGTTAGTGAAATCATGGAAAACCTAAATCACAATGGCCAGACATGGATTTAAACCATCATCCTTCCTAATGCGAGCTGAGTGTGCTAACCACTGTACCACCTCACTCGGTGATAGGAGTGCAGATTCTTTGGGTGAGTGCATAGTATTCTTGGATCAATGGGTCTGTGGGTTTTGGGGATGTAAGTCTGTGGGATTTCAGGGAGGGGGAGAGAGAGAGAGAGAGAGAGAGAGAGAGAGAGAGAGAGAGTGCGTGTGCATGTGCGCACGCTTTGGTGACTTGTTTCTAAATCAGAACTTTCTGTACCATAGTAGTGTTATATTTTAGAAGTTGTTTGCAATATTTTTTTAATTGAGCAGATGTTACCTTTCCTTGGGGTGGATTTGTCCTGTGTGTTCAGTGATATGACATTTGTATCAGGAATATGACAAATGGGGCTACAGATGAGTCTAACAAAGGTCAAATATCTGATAGCGAATAGTGACACTATAAGGCAGGCAGAAAAACTTAAATATCTAGGGATATATACTTACAGAAGTGGATATGGTAGTAATAAAAAAAAGTAATAGGGCATATGAATTATTTTTGGTAGGACAAGAGCATTTCCAACACCAATAAGAAAAAGAGTGGGAAAGGTAATGATAGGATCTATCCTATGTTCTGGATCAGAACTATGGATTTTAATTGCTGCCTCAAAAGATTATTTACGAAGAAGCATGAGAATATCATGAATGAGAGAGGAAAACAAACTCATGGTAAAGTAAGAGCTAAGGGAAACAAAACAGTGATACACAGGATTGGAAGAAAATCATTAAAATGGTTTGGTCATTTGTTGGGAATGTCAAATAATCAGTGGCAAAAGAAATTTTTTTAACAAAAACCATCTGGCAGACGTAAACATGTGAGACTGAGATTCCTGGAATGTCTACATCAGTGAAATAATAGACCATTGTGACGTACACAAGGAGGATGTCCTGAATAGAGTGTCTTGGCAGAAGAGAAACGGAATACAGCAAAATGTTATTGCACTCCAAGACAAAAAACAATGCAGCATGAAGGAATTATCTGAATGGGACAGAATTTGGTAGATATGATGTACATGCACAGACAAACAAATGATCGCAATTTAGGAAAAAAAAATTGGATGATCTATTTAAGAGAAAGTGCTTCACAAATAGAGCAAGTCAATAATGTGTTGTCCACCTCTGGCCCTTATGCCAGCAGTTATTCAGCTTGGAATTGATTGACTAAGTTGTTGGATGTACTCAAGAATATTGTGCCGAATTCTGTCCAATTGGCAAATTAGATCATCAAAATCCCAAGTTGACTGCAGGGCCCTCCCCATAATGTTTGAAAGTTCCAATTACGAAAGATTTGGCAACCTTGCTAATGTTGTTACGCAAGCACAAAGACAGGCAGTAGATGCTCTCGCCATACAGGGCTGGGCATTATCTTGCTGAAATGCAAGCCCAGGACAGCTAGCCATGAAGAGCAACAAAACAGGACACTGAATATCATCGACATATTGTGCCGTAAGGGTGCCACAGATGACCTGAAATGGCACCAGACAGTCAGGTTGGCATCCCAATGCTGTCCAGGGTGCCTCCAGGCACATCTTTGCTAGGCTCAGTTCAAAACAGGACTCTCACTGAATACAATTCTACTCCAATCAATGAGATTCCAGGCTGAATAACTGGTAGCATATGGGCCAGAGGCACATCAACGCATTATTGACTTGCTCAATTTGTGAAGCTCTTTCTCTTGAATATATGATCGAATTTTTCTGAAACTGTAAACATTTGTTTGCCTAAACATGTTCATCACATTCTGTACCATTTGGATAATTCCTTCACAAGAGTGTAATTAGTCTGTATTAATTAGTCTTGTAATAATAATAATAATAATAATAATAATAATGTTCAATCTGCTTACAGCAAGCTAGGTCCATGTTAAACTGACCAAAACAGTTCTTATATTTAACATAGTAGTATTAAAATGCATTTAAAGCATTTATTGCCCAAAACTAAGTCAAATCATTAAAAATTAAGGAACTAAGTAGAAAAATGGCATTTAAGTTTATATTTATTTCAACAACCACTAGAAACATAATTCACACGGTAAAGCACTTTGTCTGCTCTTTTTGGCCTTTAACAATACAACACAACAGACCACAGTTATCTTCATAATGCTTCAAGGATATTTAAAAATTTATCACAAAATCATTAATGGCCTGTATTTGGGGTTCACTTTCTCTGTGGAAATAAAATGAACTGATCTAAATTTGCACTCCTCTGGCACTGAAAGCATTTCATTGATATCAGCTGACTGCCATGGCAAATAATCAGGATCATTATCTGCAGAAGAGTTTTGTCTCATATTTGGAGGTATAACTATGGTCATCATGGCTGCCAGGCTAGCATGCTGAGTGAAGCCACCTTCTCTTCCTCCACACCTTATACCTCCCACCTGCCAGACTACTCATCAAAACACACACACACACACACACACACACACACATTGTATCTCACAGCCTGACCATTACTTGGCATACAAATACTTAAATTAGCTATTTATCTCTAAATAAAGAATACTGTATACAACCCAAGTTAACTGAGCAAGGAGGAGCATGTGTTAAGACACTATGTTCGCATTCAGGAAGATAGCAATTCTGATCCATCTGGCCATCCAGATTTTGGCTTCCATAGTTTCCCTAAATTGAGTAATGCAAATGACAACATGATCATGGTTGCCACAAGTTTCCCCAAGTGAAATTCCCTGATATTTCCTTGATTTCCAGGCAAGTTTTAGCATTTTCCCCTGACAAATTTTGAGATCTCAAGGGTAAGTTACGATGTAATTTTACAATCTGTCTTTGTAGCTATGGTACAAGGCAGAATAAGGCAAATGAGGCAATATCTAAAAAAACTTGCATGAAGATGGAGTTTCCTGATGTGAGCAAAAATCTTAAATACTAACATCAACGTCTTTTGTAATGAACTGCTTTAGATGGAGAAAGCATGCCAAATGGTATGTGTGTTTCATGAAGACCACTTATGTTATTTTATTTCAATAAAACAAAACACATTTGGTGACAAAAATACACATTTCCTTGGAATTGCAAGACAGATTTAAAATACCCTCACTGATTTCAGAAATAACCTCGGAAAAAAGTAGGCCTCTTGAAAGAAGTGTATAAGGCGGGGAAAAATTGTGTAAACCAACACTGTAGGCGACTGGCAATAAAATGTTGGTTCTCCTATGTTCGTTATTGTCAGTTATTGCCCACTATGTTATATCTATTATTTTACAGGTATTGAGTGATTTTTCTTCTGATAAATATATGAGAGCATAGTGTACAAACCGCCAGTGACTGACACAATTTTCTTCTTCTTATTGTCCATACTCCCTAACACATAACCTGCTTTTGAAGTGCCAAAACGTACTAGTACATATAAAATGTTTATAAAACGCCACCCTGTACAATGTACTTGCGGTGAGACAGTCGCAATTCCTGAAATCCATCATCCATAGCCTCTGGCCTGCTAAGGAGCACTGCAGTCCTGGAGACATGGATAAAACATGAAAATCCATTGCATTATACCACACCACAAACAGACTTGGCCTGTGGGCAGACTGGTAAGATTATATATGACGGGCAAGGTCTGTGCATTAGTGGGAACCGAATAGCTTCAGATCGGCAGGCCCTATCCATTACAGATACCTGCAGTAACGGCCTGTGGTTTTGGCTCATCATGGAAATCTGCTCATGTGGCCAGGAATTCACAAGCCACAGACAGCATGTTGATGAAATGAGGCCATGGTGATCAATCTATGCAACAGAAAACTTGTTCAAATACTTTGAGAATCAATAACAATGAGAATAGTCCCCCATTTGGATCTCCGGGTGGGGATTACTCAAGAGGACGTCGTTATCAGGAGAAAGAAAACTGGCATTCTACGGATAAGAGCGTGGAATGTCAGATCCCTTAATCAGGCAGGTAGGTCAGTAAATTTAAAAAGGGAAATGGATAGGGTAAAGTTAGATATAGTGGGAATTAGTGAAGTTCAGTGGCAGGAGGAACAAGACTTTTGGTCAGGTGAATACAGGGTTACAAATATAATAATGAATAAAAAAATAGGAGTGCAGGTAAGCTACTACAAACAGCATAGCGACCGCATTATTGTGGCCAAATAGACACGAAGCCCATGGCTACTACAGTAGTACAGGTTTATATGCCAACTAGCTCTGCAGATGATGAAGAAATTGATGACATGTATGATGAGATAAAAGAAATTATTCAGGTAGGGAAGGGAGACAAAAATTTAATACTCATGGGTGACTGGAATTCGAGAGTAGGAAAAGGGAGAGAAGGAAACATGGTAAGTGAATATGGATTGGGGGTAACAAATGAAAGAGGAAGCCGTCTGGTAGAATTTTGCACAGAGCATGACTTAATCATAGCTAACACTTGTTTCAAGAATCATGAAAGAACGTTGTATACATGGAAGAATCCTGGAGATACTAGAAGGTATCAGATAGATTACATAATGGTAAGACAGAGATTTAGGAACCAGGTTTTAAACTGTAAGACATTTCCAAGGGCAGATGTGGACTCTGACCACAATCATTGGCTATGAACTGTAGATTAAAACTGAAGAAACTGCAAAAAGGTGGGAATTTAAGGAGATGGGACCTTGATAAACTGACTAAACCAGAGGTTGTACAGGGTTTCAGGGAGAGCATAAGGGAACAATTGACAGGAATGGGGGGAAAGAAATACAGTAGAAGAAGAATGGGTAGCTCTGAGGGATGAAATAGTGAAGGCAGCAGAGGACCAAGTAGGTAAAAAGACGAGGGCTAGTAGCAATCCTTGGGGAACAGAAGAAATACTGAATTTAATTGATGAAAGGAGAAAATATAAAACTGCAGTAAATGAAGCAGGCAAAAAGGAATACAAATGTCTCAAAAATGAGATCGACAGGAAGTGCAAAATGGCTAAGCATGGATGGCTAGAGGACAAATGTAAGGATGTAGAGGCAAGATAGATACTGCCTACAGGAAAATTAAAGAGACCTTTGGAGAAAAGAGGGCAACTTGTATGAATATCAAGAGCTCAGATGGAAACCCAGTTCTAAGCAAAGAAGGGAAAGCAGAAAGGTGGAAGCAGTATATGGCGGGTCTATACAAGGGTATGTACTTGAGGGCAATATTATGGAAATGGAAGATGAAACGGGAGATACGATACTGTGTTAAGAGTTTGACAGAGCACTGAAAGAGCGGAGTTGAAACAAGGCCCCGGGAGTAGATAACATTCCATTAGAACTACTGACGGCCTTGGGAGAGCCGGACCTGACAAAATTCTACCATCTGGTGAGCAAGATGTATGAGACAGGCGAAATACCCCCAGACTTCAAGAAGAATATAATAATTCCAATCCCAAAGAAAGCAGGTGTTGACAGACGTGAAAATTACCGAACTATCAGTTTAATAAGTCACAGCTGCAAAATACTAACACGAATTCTTTACAGACGAATGGAAAAACTAGTAGAAGCCAATCTCGGGGAAGATCAGTTTGGATTCCATAGAAATATCGGAACACGTGAGGCAATACTGACCCTACGACTTATCTTAGAAGAAAGATTAAGCAAAGGCAAACCTGCTTTCCTATCATTTGTAGACTTAGAGAAAGCTTTTGACAATGTTGACTGGAATACTCTCTTTCAAACTCTGAAGTTGGCAGGGGTAAAATACAGGGAGCGAAAGGCAATTTACAATTTATACAGAAACCAATGGCAGTTATAAGAGTCGAAGTGCACAAAAGGGAAGCAGTGGTTGGGAAGGGAGTGAGACAGGGTTGTAGCCTATCCCCGATGTTATTCAATCTGTATATTGAGCAAACAGTAAAGGAAAGAAAAATTCGGAGTAGGTATTAAAATACATGGAGAAGAAATAAAAACTTTGAGGTCTGCCGATGACATTGTAATCCTGTCAGAGACAGCAAAGGAGTTGGAAGAGCAGTTGAACGGAATGGACAGTGACTTGAAAGGAGGATATAAGATGAACATCAACAAAAGCAAAACGAGGATAATGGAATGTAGTCGATTAAGTCGGGTGATGCTGAGGGAATTAGATTAGGAAATGAGACACTTAAAGTAGTAAAGGAGTTTTGCTATTTGGGGAGCAAAATTAACTGATGATGGTCGAAGTAGAGAGGATATAAAATGTAGACTGGCAATGGCAAGGAAAGCGTTTCCTAAGAAGAGAAATTTGTTAACATCATGTATAGATTTAAGTGTCAGGAAGTCGTTTCTGAAAGTATTTGTATGGAGTGAAGCCATGTATGGAAGTGAAACATGGACGATAAATAGTTTGGACAAGAAGAGAGTAGAAGCTTTCGAAATGTGGTGCTACAGAAGAATGCTGAAGATTAGATGGGTAGATCACATAACTAATGAGGAGGTACTGAATAGGATTGGGGAGAAGAGGAGTTTGTGGCACAAGTTGACAAGAAGGGACCGGTTGGTAGGACATGTTATGAGGCATCAGGGGATCACAAATTTAGCATTGGAAGGCAGCGTGGAGGGTAAAAATCGTACAGGGAGACCAAGAGATGAATACACTATGCAGATTCAGAAGGATGTAGGTTGCAGTAAGTACTGAGAGATGAAGAAGCTTGCACAGGATAAAGTAGCATGGAGAGCTGCATCAAACCAGTCTCAGGACTGAAGACCACAACCACAACAACAACAACAACAACAACAACGTCAATGAGAATAGGTAGCAACACACCGTAAAGATGATTGCTGAGCTGCATTCAGGCATGTAGAAAAGACAATCACACTTTCACAACTAAATTTCCAGCCAAAGCTTTCGTCAGAAAATGAGAGCACAGACACATTCACACAATCACTCAGACACAACTCATACACACGACCTCCATCTCTGGTTGCTACATCTATGGTCTCTGAGAATCAGATCCAAACAAACCACTTCTCACACTTCCCTGTCTCTCATCGGCAGTTGCCAGGCTAGAAGCAGAAAGTGGTGGCAGCACTGACTGCAAGCTGAAGGAGTGGTAGGAAGGAGCTAAGCAGCAGAGTTGAGGGAGTAGGGAAGAGGTGAACGTATTCAGCTGCACCCAGCCAGTGACACTGCATGACACCCTAGTAAACAAACCATTTCATCTACTGAGACGAAAACAAGATTTTTCCATTGTTTTTTCTTTTTCAAATTTCCCTGACGTGTTTGAAATTCTCTGATATTCCCCGATTTCCAGAACCTGTGGCAGCCCTGATGATCCAACTCCTTCCCCATTCTTCCTCTATGCAAGCTTTTGCTCTGTCTCCACTTTGTCATCAAAAGGCAATGAAGCCCTTATGTTCTTTTCCTTCCTTACTGCTCAAGGCAAATTTTAATGAACTACATAAACACTTTTATGAACTCTGTATTTAACAAATAAGGTAAACTTCTTACACTCAGAATGAGAACACTGAAATTAATTACTGGCAACACACACCGTCATCAAAAACAAGTTTAATAACATACAAGACAGTACTATAACTCTAAACAAACAAAAAAGTTAATTTGAAAGAAGTTTATATGAAAATCCATGTTAAAATAAAAATTGATAATGAAATGTATGTGGTTAATTCTTTGGTTTTGTACCTGTAAAGTGATCAACTGTTTTAGAAAAATCAATTTTTTTTTAACTCTTTCATTTCTATTGTCACATCAGATAATCATTCCTGATTTACTATAGAAAGCAAATTGATTTTTCATTATTATTTTTACCTTAAAAATGTTCAGTTTTTGCATCAGACACAGGAACTGTTAGGCATATCAGGACTGCTACGCAAATGTCAGGGTAATTGAACATCAGTGAGCCATGTTTTACTAAAAATTGCTATGCAATGTCTTATACACCAGACAGTTCTTACATTGAACATTAGGTGTTTAGAAATAGAGAAGAAACAAATACAAAATGTCATTTTCAAAATCATCACAGGTGATAGACATGAACAAATGTGATATTGCTCAGTATGTGTATACTAATTTGTTTGATTTCTTGAAACTGCCTATGAAGCAGAAAACAAATTGTTTTAATCACTCCGAAAAAAAGAATCACTTTTTTTTATCACGGTTTGTGGTGAAGCACATCTATGCTGTTTTTGTTTGTATGTCAGGTAAATTACACTCAATGTTCCATTTGTATAGAGGCTGAAAGGTTCACTGAATGTTTTGTAGGAAATGCTTGACAGGGCTGTATTATAAATTGGTATCTATTCCAAGTGGTTTTGGTCCTTTATCATCATCCAGGAAGAAATAAAAACAATAAAACCTACACGTGTTATACATCATGCAACATGAAAATACCATCCTTATTACAACCGTAATTATTATGCACAATAGAATAACAAAGCTTTGCAATGAGATGATGTTCCCATTCAATGGCAAAGGACAAACTGCTGTTAATTGTTGCCCAAAACAAATACTTCATCAAGCATTTTGACAAATGATCCTTTGATGCTAGCCATTCTGAACAAATGGACTGATAATGTATGCCACGAGGAGGTTCTCTGCAAAATCTGTGAGGAAAGGAATATATGGAAAACACTGACAAGAAGAAGGGACAGGGTGGTAGCACACCTCTTGAGACATCACAGAATAACTTCCGTGGTACTGGAGGGAGCTGCAGAGGGCAAAAACTGAAGAGGAAGACAGAGATTGGAATACATCCAGCAGATAACTGAGGACGTAGGTTGGAAGTACTACTCTGATAGGAAGCGGTTGGCAAGGGAAAATTCTGAAAGTGCTGTTCCTCAGAGATCACATGCACCTGCAATGCCCATACTCTCAGACTGTAAGGCCTTAGATTATTATCATCAATTTTTTCCTAGTACTCTGCACTGATTTATTAGAAGCTAATGAATCTATAGACCTAATGACATTCTTCATCACTCGTGAATTATATAGAGGCTTAACAACTTCAGTGCAATTCTCTTTAAAACTGAGTTATACCTCCTAGCCCAACACATTGAATTTTAGTGACCTTATTCTTACCTTCATTACTGGAACAATGTTTCAATCCTGGTACCATAGCATACTGTATAAATGTTCTTAACTGTTTCAAAAAACTGGGCTGTCTCTTGATTACTCTCTGCAGTGACCTTGAAAGACTAAATTGTGACTTTTACAATGGACAAAATTATGCACTAGCCTCTTATTTCTTTATTCTGTTTTATACATCACTGATGATGGATGTTCCAAGATAGCTTTGGTCATGGAATTCGGTCAGATCCAGCCCCTTTCATTCTAAACATTTAATGAGCTGATGTTTGAGGCCTAATGCAGACTGATGTTTGACTTTACTTGCCTTGGAAAGATTTCCTGGATCATCTTTGATTTTAATATAGCAAATGACTTCACTTAACTGGTATCATGTTATATTTCCATGGCTAGTGAGCAAATTTATATTTACTTATGTACTTGACACTGATCAATTTGTTTACAGGCGAAGTGAACCATTATTACATCTTATAACAAATTTAAAAAAAAAATGATTTAGCTAATCTACAGATCATTACTCATAAAAGTTTCTTTACTTACTCTCCATGATTATATTGCATTACATGTATCCAAAATTCATAATCATGTCATTCATTAATAAACAGATTTTTTTATAAACTCTCATCACCATTTTAAATTTGTCCAGTGTTTTGCAGCTCAATTGTTAGGTTAGTTTAGATACTTCCATTTTCATTTTGCTTGGTAATGTTTACTCTATACCTTGGCAAATGAGATGAAAAACCAATGATCATGACACTACAGCATATTATAACTATCGGTTCTCTCTATAAGATGGCACCTGCATCATTTTCTGAGAATTTAAATTGTTTAGTTTTCAGTTATATCAAAGAATCCCTACCCAGTCTGTTACCCCCGGAAACCATCCTTGTAACCATTGATGCCACTTCCTTATACACAAATATTCCGCATGTCCAGGGCCTCGCTGCGATGGAGCACTTCCTTTCACGCCGATCACCTGCCGCCCTACCTAAAACCTCTTTCCTCATTACCTTAGCCAGCTTCATCCTGACCCACAACTTCTTCACTTTTGAAGGCCAGACATACCAACAATTAAAGGGAACAGCCATGGGTACCAGGACGGCCCCCTCGTACGCCAACCTATTCATGGGTCGCTTAGAGGAAGCCTTCTTGGTTACCCAGGCCTGCCAACCCACAGTTTGGTACAGATTTATTGATGACATTTTCATGATCTGGACTCACAGTGAAGAAGAACTCCAGAATTTCCTCTCCAACCTCAACTCCTTTGGTTCCATCAGATCACCTGGTCCTACTCTAAATCCCATGCCACTTTCCTTGACGTTGACCTCCACCTGTCCAATGGCCAGCTTCACACGTCCGTCCACATCAAACCCACCAACAAGCAACAGTACCTCCATTATGACAGCTGCCACCCATTCCACATCAAACGGTCCCTTCCCTACAGCCTAGGTCTTCGTGGCAAACGAATCTGCTCCAGTCCAGAATCCTTGAACCATTACACCAACACCCTGAAAACAGCTTTTGCATCCCGTAACTACCCTCCCGACCTGGTACAGAAGCAAATAACCAGAGCCACTTCCTCATCTCCTCAAACCCAGAACTTTCCACAGAAGAACCCCAAAAGTGCCCCACTTGTGACAGGATACTTTCCGGGACTGGATCAGATTCTGAATGTGACTCTCCAGCAGGGATACGACTTCCTCAAATCCTGCCCTGAAATGAGATCCATCCTTCATGAAATCCTCCCCACTCCACCAAGAGTGTCTTTCCGCCGTCCACCTAACCTTCGTAACCTCTTAGTTCATCCCTATGAAATCCCCAAACCACCTTCCCTACCCTCTGGCTCCTACCCCTGTAACCGCCCCTGGTGTAAAACCTGTCCCATGCACCCTCCCACCACCACCTACTCCAGTCCTGTAACCCGGAAGGTGTACACGATCAAAGGCAGAGCCACGTGTGAAAGCACCCACGTGATTTACCAACTGACCTGCCTACACTGTGAAGCGTTCTATGTGGGAATGACCAGCAACAAACTGTCCATTCGCATGAATGGACACAGGCAGACAGTGTTTGGTGGTAATGAGGATCACCCTGTGGCTAAACATGCCTTGGTGCACGGCCAGCACATCTTGGCACAGTGTTACACCATCCGGGTTATCTGGATACTTCCCACTAACACCAACCTGTCAGAACTCCGGAGATGGGAACTTGCCCTTCAGCATATCCTCTCTTCTCGCTATCCGCCAGGCCTCAATCTCCGCTAATTTCTAATTTCAATCTGCCGCCGCTCATACCTCACCTGTCTTTCAACATCATCTTTGCCTCTGTACTTCCGTCCCGACTGACATCTCTGCCCAAACTCTTTGCCTTTACAAATGTCTGCTTGTGTCTGTGTATATGCGGATGGATATGTGTGTGTGTGTGTGTGTGCGAGTGTATACCTGTCCTTTTTTCCCCCTAAGGTAAGTCTTTCCGCTACCGGGATTGGAATGACTCCTTACCCTCTCCCTTAAAACCCATATCCTTTTGACTTTCCTTCTCCTTCCCTCTTTCCTGACGAGGCAACCGTTGGTTGCGAAAGCTAGAATTTTGTGTGTATGTTTGTGTTTGTTTGTGTGTCTATCGACCTGCCAGCGCTTTTGTTTGGTAAGTCTCATCATCTTTCTTTTTAAATATAAATTATAGTATTATGTTTGACAACTGCAACTATGGTATCTTTATGGCTTATACTGTCGGAAAGGAAAAAAAATGCATGTTGTTTCAAAAGACTAACCAGATTTTACAACACTACCTCTTCTAAATGAATGAAGACAGAAACTTTGAGATTTTAACTTACACACAGGACTAAAATGACATTACTTTCAAAAGACCCATTCAATTTTACAACAGTACATCTCTCACGTGCACAACTGTGTCTGAATTCCAACTCATGCAAAGATAAACTTTCGATTTCAATGGGCAAGTTAAAATCTACTCCAAGTTTCTATCTTCATTCATACAAAAGATGTAGTCTTCTGAAATATGATGAATCATTTTGAAACACCTTGCTTACAAAATATGATGCAGATGCTTGAACCATCTCAGATTTTGGATTTTTATATGAATAGTTAGGTCATCAAAATATCATAAATGAATTATCCACAACTAATATTTTATTTTTCTTGTGGTAGAAGTGTCAGCAGATATATTATAGCCAGAAGAACCTTTGATGAAACGAGGCAATCTGATGACATTTGATTAAATAAGAATGTGTGATGGATTCTATTGTCATACGGAGAAAGTGTCAATAAAAACTTATTCCTATACTTAATAGGAAACATCCATTCTTTAAGTATATTTCACAACCAAAATGGAGGGTGGGGAATAGGAAAAGGGACAGGTCTAACACATAAGAGATTAAGTGACCAAACTGCCAATTTGATATATCATAGTTATGTTCATTGATCTTTTTTAAAAATCAACCAACAATTATTCCTTTATGACCACTAACAAAGCCATTCGAAAATCATAATGGTTATTTAGCTGGATGATTTTTCAGTGCAGTGTGTTTGATTATATAGCTAGTTTAAATAATCTTTTGATCTACTACATTTTGAACAGAAGTAAAACTAAAAATGAGAATATTATTATATCTAGGAACAAAATCTGGCAATCACATTTGAACTCAACAGAATGTTCTATTAAAAATGAAAATGAAAATAACAACATTTGTCATTTTAGCAAACTTTGTGCAAGATGCAGCCTTAAATTTTCACTTTGGCATCACAAGGATTCATAACAAGGAATTACATGTCAATAAAGCGTTATACAATCAAGATCAACAGGTACGTAGCACAAATAACGAAGTTCACATGATGGAAAGTATAAAATCTGTATTGACAATATAGCACTCATGTAGATAATTTACTCATTCACATCAACATTCAGTTTCTACTGCTACTTCATTTTGCAAATATGTATATAAATATATCACAATAACACACAGTGACTTAGCACATCGTTACAGGAAAACAATGATAGATATCTGCAAGTTTTCAAGCAAACAATTTTCAGCTGTTACTAGCACAAAAAATAACACTGAATCACCATGTAAAAATCAATAACAGGCAAAATAACACAAAACTAACACAACATTTATTTTTATAGTACATTTAGTGTAACAAATGACTTCAATCATCTTTATCTTCATCACATTTAATGCCTTCACTGCATGGAACACCAAAAAAGTTTTTTTTCACCACATAATGATTACATTGCCTTACAGTTTCTAATTTGCCAAGTATTCTGTCATAAATCATCTGTTTTTCTTCATCCTGTGTGTACTCAGCTGGTACATCAAAGAAATTTTCATTCACCACATACCTGACGCACTGCAAGATAACATTCCTTTCATGGCGAATTTCACTGTTAAGGAGCTGAAAAATGAGACATATTTTCTTAGAAAACTATGACAATAAGGTGTAGTGCTTTTTACTTGCTTTTAGTAAACGATCTAACTAGGGGACTACAACTACTCGACATCACCAATTTAGACCAAAGTTAAGGTGGATTCAAAAATGAATGAGACAGTAGTGGAAGCTCCAGATGGGTAACTGTTTTGAAAAAAAAAAAAAAAAAAATTGCATTTTTGGTGCAGGTTGGCAAGGCATGAGCCATTAATGTTAGTGTTGTTTCCATGCAGCAGTTGTTGGAGAGGAAACAATACAGAAGGGTAATCTAGGGTCAGGGGTCACGTCCTATGAAAAGGAAACCCAAAGAAATCTTTTTGATTCCAAATAAATTTCCAAGAAGTAACTGTAAGATGCACATGAGAACTTTGCACATAAAATATGTTAATTTTGTTATTCTACAGTTGATGATTTACACGTGGTACAATGATATTCACCGTAAAAACATAGGAAGCACTTTTGTACACATTATGAATGGCACACTTTTATCCCACAGTTTGGCAGTAAACCATGTACAAGACAAACTTTTGCCAAATGTTGGCGATCATAGCTGGTGATGTACAATGTAATGTATTTTGATGCAGTTTCCTCCAAGGTCAAAGTGAAACTAATGAAATACGATTTCCTGAACCTTTTAATTGCACTCCCTTCTTTAAATGCTATTTGCAGATTACTTATGGGTGGTGTAAGGGCAATCCCTTCTTGGAAATCTATTTGCAATCCCAAATTTTCCTTTGCCTCTGTTTTTCATGCTTGTTATGAAAGTATTAATAAATACAATATATTGAGCATTATTTCAATTTATTTCCACTGTAAGTAACATAAAAATTGAAGATAAAAAATAATTTCCACTCGGGGACTCGACCCCATGCCCTTCAGATCACTGATCTGTAATCTTTCCACTGCACCAACCACTGCCTAGAAACTGCCTTAACATAACTGGCTCCTCCCTTGCTCGAATCATGCCAAAAATGCTATATTTTTCAGAACCCTTGGAGATCTGGGGCACACACTTCTGTCACTTTCATTTGGACAAAATTAATGATGACAGGTAGGTGAAATTCCCTTGTGAGTTAAAAAAAAGTTTGCAAAATAATACAACAATCTATCAATATAGAAAAAAGAAATCACTAGGAATACTCTACTAGTGTGATGACTGAGCCATTCTTCAAGCAACATGATAAGATTTGGATGTAGGAAAATGTTGATCATGATGTGTAGTGTTTGTGAAGTAACTCAGGAGACCAGAGAGTTCACACAGCAGTGTGCGTAATGCCTCATGCCTCTGTCTACATGTATCATCTGAGCTGTTCCTTGCACCAATTATTATCAAAGTGCTCAGTATATCTTGTGAAGGTTTTGTGTAACATTAAAGGTTTTTAAAGTTTAAAATCAGCATTTGATAGGAAAATGTTTTCTAATGCAATATCTGTAGATCAGCTACAGGTACTGCCAAAACAGCTACTCACTTGCAAATTAAATAGAAGAAGCTGCAATGTTGGAAACACAGTTGCTTCTGTTACACATCAGTGGATTTAACCATTTAAGTTAAACAACTGTTAAAAGTTCAGTAATTGTCAATAATGAGAATCACCTTTCTTTGATAGATCTCAACAAAGAAATACATAATAAGCACAAAAAGGAAATGTGTTATTTTGAACTGCTGGGTATGATAATAGTAAACTTCTAAACAAAATGTTCAAATGTGTGTGAATTCTTAAGGGACAAAACTGCTTAGTTCACCGGTCCCTAGACTTACACACTACTTAAACTAACTTATGGTAAGAACACAAACACCATGCCCGAGGGAGGACTCGAACCTCCGGCAAGAGGGACTTCTCAACAAATTCAAGGATACTCATACATAAAACTCTTCTCATACATTACACTAACAAAATTAGGAGGTGATGAAACTAAAAATGTTTGAAAGGAACATTTTACGAACAATCAGTTAGAGGAATTCAGACCAGAATAAAGAAAACCAACAAAATCAAAAGTCTTATGACTCATACGAAGAGACAGACATCAGATCCTCAATTAAAGCCAGTTGACCATCCACTGGATCAGGTATATACTTTGAGCTCCAGCATAAAGGGAAAAAATCCACCAAGTGTGTAAATCATGAAATTCTGCTAGACAAGCTCAAGTATTGTGGCATGAGCGGGCAGTGCAAAAATGGTTTAATTCGTATCTAACTGGAAGAGTGCAGAAAGTTGAAATAAGTAGTTCTCATAATACACAAAGATCAGCACATTCCTCAAACTGGGGAACTATCAAGAATGGGGTTCCACAAGGGTCAGTCTTGGGTCCTTTGTTGTTCTTAATATATATTAATGACTTGCCATTCTACATTCATGAAGAGGCAAAGTTAGTTCTCTTTGCTGATGATACAAGTATAGTAATCATACCTGACAAACAAGAATTAACTGATGAAATTGTCAATACTGTCTTTCAGAAAATTACTAAGTGGTTCCTTGTAAATGGACTCTCACTGAATTTTGATAAGACGCAGTACATACAGTTCCATACAGTGAATGGTATGACGCCATTAATAAATATAGACCTTAATCAGAAGCATATAGCTAAGGTAGAATATTCAAAATTTTTAGGTGTGTCCATTGATGAGAGATTTAACTGGAAGAAACACATTGATGATCTGCTGAAACGTTTGAGTTCAGCTACTTATGCAATAAGGGTCATTGCAAATTTTGGTGATAAACATCTTAGTAAATTAGCTTACTACACCTATTTTCACTCGTTGCTTTCATATGGCATCATATTTTGGGGTAATTCATCACTGAGGAATAAAGTATTTATTGCACAAAAGCGTGTAATCAGAATAATAGCTGGAGTCCACCCAAGATCATCCTGCAGACATTTATTTAAGGATCTAGGGATATTCACAGTAGCTTCTCAGTATATATACTCTCTTATGAAATTTGTTATTAACAACCAAACCCAATTCAAAAGTAATAGCAGTGTGCATAACTACAATACTAGGAGAAAGGATGATCTTCACTATTCAAGATTAAATCTAACTTTGGCACAGAAAGGGGTGAATTATACTGGCACTAAAGTCTTTGGTCACTTACCAAATAGTATCAAAAGTCTGACAGATAACCAACAAGTATTTAAGAAGAAATTAAAAGAATTTCTGAATGACAACTCCTTCTACTCCATAGAGGAATTTTTAGATATAAATTAAAAAAAATATTAAAAAAAATAAAAATAAAAAAAATAAAAAACACAAAAAAATGAAAAAGTTGTTATATTAACTTAAGTATGTTGTTAAATTAACTTAATTATGTCATGTATTGGAAAATTTGACTCGTTCCACATCATTACGAAATATCGTATTCATGATCCATGGAACTAGTATTAATCTAATCTAATCTAATCTAATCTAATCTAATCTAGAGCACTTTTGAGAACAAAATCCTCTTGGCAGACCTTTGACAACATCAGAGAAGATATGAAAGTCATACACATGAGGAACTGGGAAATTAAATGCCAAGATAGAACACCTAGCACAGCACTGTGAAATCAGCAGTGAACCTTGTTTCTATTATTTTATTATCATTACTTTGTGATTTGAAATATTCCTGGTGTAAGAAGATTTTGTATCTTTCTAGGGTATTCAGCTAGGTAATGTAATCAAGAAGGTGTGATACTTCGACAAATTGATTTCTTGCCATCTTCAGGCACTCCCCCAACCCCCACCCACCCATCCATCCTTGAGGTGGATGGGCGGGATGGTTGATACCTCTCAAGCTCTTGCGGCCTTTCTTCTTCTATTTATTTTGTTTTGACACTGTTTATTTGTGGTTTGGGTGGGATGATTTGAGTGGGCTCATTTTCCTAATATTGTCTTGGACTTTATTGCCCCCCCCCCCCTCCACCTCCTCTGCCTGGCCATCTGCGGGGATGGGCCTGGTGCAGTGGTGGAGAAAGCAGTGATGATACATTCTCATCCTCCACAGCTACCATGACAGAAATAGATTTCCACACAGACTGCCACTGTGTTTTGACCATACTCAAGCTTGGGATGCATGCCTCACTTAAATGCTCTGCCACAATGGACTTCGTCAGTTGTTCGTTTTGTGTACAGAATTTATGGTCAGTGCATCTCTTCTATACCATCCAGGTAGTCTGGCCTGCCTACACGCATTTTCCCACACTGGCAAATTATGAGACAGATTCCCAGTTTACAGAGACCTGCGTCATCCCTGACCGACCTCAACAAGGCTTTTATCATAGCTGGTGGGTGGAACCTGCACTGTGTTATGTTTCTGCCGTAATCTTCTGACTTTTACAGATGTGATCCCACAGCCTACCAAAGATGAAGAGAAACCTATTGTGGCAGCAATTATCCTGTATGTTGGGAACATACAGGGTAATTGCTGTCACAGTAGGTTTCTCATCTTTGGCAGGCTGCAGCCTAGGCTTCTTCGGTCTTATGGCACATTTTATCTGGTGGTTGCCATAACTGTTCATAAGCAACACAGCCTTCAGTTGCAGCAATTCGGCTGCTAGACTGTCTTGGTCTGAGATTTCATATGCTCTGTGCACAAGTGTCCTCCTCATTGTGAAGTGTCATAATGGCTGGAGCCATGCAAGTACAAATCCGGATGCACCAATTTAAGGTAAATGCAGTGTCCAAGTGTGCCATATGGCCTTGACATGCACATCAAGAAATGATTATTTTCTTCCATCTCCATCATTAAATGATGTTTTGGTGCAGCAAATTCAGATGTTGTAGGAAGTCTGAAGTGATGTCATATGCGTGGCCAGATGTATCATCCACATGTAAATAAAGCACAAGGGCATGCAGACTACTGACTCCAGGATTTCTTCAACAAATGCCTCCATAAACATATTGGCCACAATGGGCCGCCCATTGCTGCCTCATCTATTTGTTCATGATAATTGCAGGTTGAAAAGAAATTAAGCTGATGTAAGCAGAAAATCAAGCAGTTTTGTCATCAGTGGCCCAAACTTTTCTCCTACGAGGTTTAGGAAGTCTCTTAAAAGGTATCATTGTGAAGAGAGACGCCACATTGAAGCTCACCACAAGGTCATCTTGGCCCAGTTGGAAGTTAAGATCCTGCTGGATGAAATGCATCAAATTTTGTATGTGGTACTGGCATTTGCCCACAAAGGGGCTTAGCATCACTGTTGGGTGTTTGTTAATATGACAATCAATCAACAGGAAAGCCTGAAGATGGCTTGCCAAAATATCAAACCCTCTGAATGGTGTCACCCTGCTGAGTACCAGAAAAATATGCAGAATTATTAATTAGACTCACTTATTAAAGAAACATCAAAATGGAAACTCAAAATAAGCTAAAACAAGCCTGTATATGGAAATCACTTAATGGTCAATACCCAAACCACCTGGGCAACTTCAATGTTGGCACAGATCAAGGCCTCAAGGATAAAGAACTAAAAAAAAAGTTATAACAAAACTGCTCAAGATGATGGTAGTCAACTTTATGGGGTACTCTCCAAGGCAAAAACCACATACTGTTAGGCTGTCCTATATTTATGAAACATGAATATCTCGAGATACAGAATGAAGTGTGCACATACCTTCACTGGCAAATATGAGGAGCTCTAGCAACATTAGATCTTTTCAAAAAAATGGTACAAGCACACAGCAAAAGCAGTCACGACAGCTGGATGTAGCACTATCCCGTATGACCAATGCACACATTTTGACTTACTAGTTGCAGCTAACTAGCTTGACATTGTTGAGCGTCAGCCACACCCAAGAGCATGCCTCCTAATTGATTTATCAGCACTGTATGAAGAGAATATTAACGATCAAGTGGTGCAGAAGGAACTGAGCATCAGGGACAGTCAAACGTAGAGTGAAGGAACTAATGTCATCACCACTGTCACGGGTGCCATGGGATCTATATCACAAAACCTGAAGATGCTCTGTCTAGAATCTTAGGATATGTAAACACAGTGAAATACAAGGTATAGTGCTGTTTGGAATCACCCATATCTTGCACAAAGTATTGTAAAACTGTTTAAGTCACCAGTTGTACTCGTGCGGTAGATGGATATAACCTGAAATAGACCTGACTGTATCCAGAAATGTAATCTATGGTGTGAAAAATAAAGATAAAGGTGGTGGTGGTGGTGGTGGTGGTGGTGGTGGTGGTGGTGGTGGTAGTATTAACAGTCCCCATTGTTCTTGTAAGCCACACTCAGTTTCCACAATAGCCAGAAATAGTGTGCAGCATCCTAGGTCGACAATTTGTGAAGGAATTTTGTGGGAATGATGCCTTTGCAGTCATAGAAAAAGGTTTCAATGTTTCTCCCTGGGGAAAGATGTGTTTTGAAGCTCACAGCACATGGCATGGCATGGCATGGCATGGCATGGCATGGCATGGCATGCCTCCACAATATGATATTCATTACTTTTATCTTAGGAATGAAGTGATGGCTTAGTATTCTCTAACCAGTAACTTGAAAAAATGAGCCTCTCATTGAAATTCTTTCTGTAGAGGCTGAAAATGAGGTCAGTGCAACAACTCCATACCAATAATGATGAATTTTCTCATGTTGGCTATAAGAGAAATGGGCCAGTACATGCTAATGTGAACAAATGAAGCTCTTCTCTATATTTGTATAAGGTATCCAGAAATGTAATCTATAATGTGAAAAATAAAGATATAAGAATATAACTAAAAAATGGAAAGAGAAAGAGAGCACAGAAAATGAGCAACAAACAGTACACAAAAAATTAAAAAAAAAAAGGTATTTCTAGTTACCTAGCAGCAAAAATAGGCAGAAAACGAAGTGATTTGATAAAAGAAAGGGCAAACAAATAGAAATGAGTGATGAGAATTAACTTTGATACATCTGCCGAACCCAATCACAAACAGAACAAGAGGTACATGAAAAACAAAATGTTAGCAAAAGAAACAATTTGAAAATACAGGAAGTTACAAGTCTCAGAAGAATTAACAAGAGCAAAAACATGGAAGGACACCAGACGAAATTGGAAGGAAATACCAGTTGTAACAGAAAATAGTGAAGAGAAAGTGTCCAAGGACAGGAAAGGCAGGAAAATGCAGACAAAGAGATGGAAATGAAAAATAAAGTAAAATTATGACACTGATGAATAGAAAAAGTTAATGCATAGATACATCATCAAAGGCCACATTATTTCACGATGTATATTTTAACTTCTGCCATGCACTTCAATGTGGTGTGCAGAAGTTTTTTAAATTGTTTCACTCTGCAAACAAGAGCATCTTCAGTTGCTTGTTGTGCTAATGGAAACATGGTGAAGTTTCAATGTTCTGTTCAGTATCATCGTCAACACAAAGCAGCGTATGTTAATGACTATGGTGAACAGAGCTTTAAACATTCAGTGTGCTGATATCATGACAATAAGCATTTGAACATGCTCTCTTTTATAGGATTGAACTAATAATAGAGCAAATATACTTGTGGGAATCTATATGCACAAAAATTCGTAATGGTTGCTGTGCAGTTTGTGAACAGGAGTAGAATGAAGAATTGAAAAAAAAAAAAAATAAATAAATAAATAAATAAAAAAAATGGTTCATGCATATTCATGCTGAATACAATGAAACACCTGTTTTACTTTTTCGTGCAGTCCAGACTTTAAAAAAACGCAAAATGGAGGAAAATGTACATTGGAAAAATGTTAAAGCCACCCAAACACAAGCAAAAAACACGTAATTGGCATATATGATTAAAAATCACAATCCTGTCCAATACTTTGTATAAAATCTGTCTAAGTGAAGGAAATGAAATATACAATACAGTGTTTACAGTTATTAAAAAAAATTGGGTACAAGGTAATTGGGCTGTTTTTCAACATGCTACGACCAGAAATTATATGTTCAAAACATGCATTTTTGAGAGATCATCCTTTGTGCTGACTCAGAAAAAATATAAATAAATGAACATGTTGAATTAAACCAAAAACATCACAGCAGTTATGCGGTTAAACAATAAACATAAATGCAAACATCTGTTTAATGACAATTTTTGTCACCACTGCTGTTTTTGTTTAATGTTTTTCTTATGAGCCGCACTTCGAAAGCTCACCACCATTAAAGCATTATTTTGGGCTTAATGAGAAACAGAGATGTCAAAAAAATGGGTTTACTTCCCTAATTGACATTACAACTTATTAAAAGTCAGCTCAGTTAATTTCTGTGCACTGTGTAAAACGTAAATTAAAAGAAAAGCTCAGGTGCTACAGTTCCGTTTCATGCCCTCTATCACTACTGTCACTCTTTAAGATCTATAGTTTGTGGTGTGTGGGGTACAAAGTATATATGTGAGCAATGTATGTAGTTCTTGTAACTGTATCATGTCAGATTTGAACACAAAAGTCTTTAAAATGTGCTATCACAAAACCTTTCTTCTATTCCCACGTGACATCTATGTCATAAAACATCATCAGCATGAAAAGTGTATTTTCAGCACTTCACAAAATGGTTTCACCCTTACCTGCACTCCTGTAGATGAAGGGCCACTTGCCCTCTCCAGACATTCAGTAGGTGAGCTCATTCCGTGTGTGTGTGTGTGTGTGTGTGTGTGTGTGTGTGTGTGTGTGTGACGCTTCCTCAATTATGACTGAGCATATTCTTCAAGACTCAGTGTTTGAACTTAAAAGATTGATGACTGATATTGATGCTGGATACACTAAATCAGAAACACATGCAAAAAGATGAGACTTAGTTGTGAGTGTACAAGAAACAGTGGTGGGTGCCCCTTTGTCATGTACTGGTTCAGTCCAGAACAATTTGCGCTGACTGTCTCGGTTTTCTATTACCACTGCAGCCTAGCAGAAGTTGTATGACAACTGAGCAGTGGAGCTAAATATTGAGGGCTGTGTTGGCAACACCAATTGTGGATTACATTAGCACTTTCTCTCTCATGTCTCCCCTCTCCACAACAGCCTAAAATATTCCCTTGACTCCACCACCACATGAGATGTGAACCATTTGTCTTTTGTGCCACTTATAACTCCCCTCCTCCTCCTCCCCCCCCCCCCCCCCCCCGGACCATGAACCTTGCCGTTGGTGGGGGGGGGGGGGGGGGACGCTTGCGTGCTTCAGCGATACAGATAGCCATATCATAGGTGGAACCAGAACAGAGAGGTATCTGTTGAGAGGCTATACAAACATGTGTTTCCTGAAGAGGAGCAGCAGCCTTTTCAGTAGTTGCAAGGCCAACAGTCTGGATGATTGACTGATCTGGCTTTGTAACTTCAACCAAAACAGCCTTGCTGTGCTGGTACTGTGAACAGCTGAAAGATAGGGGACACTACAGCTGTAATTTTTCCCAAGGGCATGCAGCTCTACTGTACGGTTTAATGATGATGGCATCCTCTTGGGTAAAATATTCCCGAGTTAAAATAGTCCCCATTTGGATCTCCGGGAGGGGACTACTCACTAGGACGTTGTTACCAGGAGTAACAAATCTGGCACTCTATGGATCAGAGCATGGAATGTCAGATTCCTTAATCAGGCAGGTAGGTTAGAAAATTTAAAAAAGGATTTGAATAGGTTAAAGTTAGATAAAGTGGAAATTAGTGAAGTTTGGTGTCAGGAGGAACAGGACTTCTGGTCAGTTGAATACAGGGTTATAAATACAAAATCAAATAGGGGTAACACAGGAATAGGTTTAATAAGGAGTAAAAAAATAGCAGTGCAGATAAGTGACTACGAACAGCATAGTGAATGCATTATTGTAGCCAAGATATACACGAAGCCCACATCCACCACACTAGTACAAGTCCATATTCCAACCAGTTTTGCAGATGAGGAGGAGATTGAAGAAATGTATGATGAGATAAAAGACATTATTCAGATAATTAAGGGTCCCGAAAATGTAATAGTCATGGGGGACTGGAATTTGATAGTCGGAAAAGGAAGAGAAGGAAAAGCAGCAGGTGAATATGGATTGGAGGAAAGGAATGAAAGAGGAAGCTGCCTGATAGAATTCTGCACAGAGAATAATTTAATCATACCTAACACTTTGTTTAAGAATATGTGGAAGAGACCTGCAGACACTGGAAGGTTTCAGATTGATTATATAATGGTTAGACAGAGATTTAGGAACCAGATTTTTAATTGTAAAACATTGCCATGGGCAGATGTGAACTCTGACCACAATTTATTGGTTATGAACAGCAGATTAAAACTGAAAAAACTGCAAAAAAGCAGGAATTTAAGGAGATGGGACCCGGATAAACTGAAAGAACGAGAGGATGTAAGAGGGGGGGAATGATCATCACAATAAAATATGGGAAATCAGGGCCGGCACGGAAAGAAATAGGTGTTTGTTTTTTCTGTGTGCTGTACGAGATGGGAATAATAGTGTGTCATTGTGAAGGTGGTTTGATTAAATCTCTGCCAGGCGCTTAAATGTGATTTGCACAGTGTCCATGCAGATGTAGTTGTAGATGTAGCAAGCAGTAAAGGAAACAAAAGAAGAATTTGGAGTAGGAATTAAAGTCCAGGGAGAAAAAATAAAAACTTTGAGGTCTGCTGATGACATTGTAATTCTGTCAGAGACAGCGGAGAACTTGGAAGAGCAGTTGAACGTAATGGACAGTATCTTGAAAGGAGGATATAAGATGATGATCAACAAAAGCAAAACAAGAATAATGGAATGTAGTCAAATTAAATCAGGCAATGCTAAGCGAATTAGAGTAGGAAATGAGACACTTAAAGTACTAAATGAGTTTGGCTATTTTAGAAGCAAAAAACTGATGATGGATGAAGTAAAGAGGATATAAAATGTAGACTGGCAATGGGAAGAAAAGCATTTCTGAAGAGGGTTGGGTTGGGTTGTTTGTGGGAAGAGACCAAACTGCGAGGTCATCGGTCTCGTCGGATCAGGGAAGGAAGTTGGCCGTGCCCTTTCAGAGGAACCATCCCGGCATTTGCCTGGAGCGATTTAGGGAAATCACGGAAAACCTAAATCAGGATGGCCGGATGCGGGATTGAACTGTCATCCTCCCGAATGCGAGTCCAGTGTGCTAACCACTGTGCCACCTCGCTTGGTGCATTTCTGAAGAAGAGAAATTTGTTGACAGAGTATAGATTTAAGTGTCAGGAAGTATTTGTATGGAGAGTAGCCATGTATGAAAGTGAAACATGGATAATAAACAATTTAGACAAGATAAGAATAGAAGAAGTTGAAATGTGGTGCTACAGAAGGATGCTGAAGATTAGATGGGTAGATCACGTAACTAATGAGGAGGTACTGAACAGAATTGGGGAGAAGAGAAATTTGTGGTACAACCTGACTACAAGAAGGGATCAGCTGATAGGACACTTCTGAGGCATCAAGGAATCACCAATTTAGTACTGGAGGGAAGAGAGAGAGAGAGAGAGAGAGAGAGAGAGAGAGAGAGAGAGAGTGTGTGTGTGTGTGTGTGTGTGTGTGTGAGAGGGGGGGGGGGGGGTAAAGATAATCATACAGGGAACCAAGTGATTAGAGCAGATTCAGAGAGGGATGGAGGTTGCAGTAATTACTCAGAGATGAAGAGGCCTGCACAGGATGGAGTAGTACGGAAAGCTGCATCAAACCAGTCCTTGGACTGAAAACCACAACAACAACAACAACATAACTCATTCAGTCACATCAAATTTCAATAGGGAGACATCGAGTAAGAACTTAGAAACGAGGCAAATCTATGAAGAAATGTAAAAATCATGGAACTTTTAGCATTGATCCCATGACTTCATCATAGGGGCTATGAATTTATAGCACACCATAAATTCATAGACCCTGTGATGAACCCATAAGATCAATGCTAAAAGTTCCCCGATTTTACATTTCTTCCTAGATTCGCCTCGATTCTGCAAAAAATGTAAAATTGGAGAACGTAAAATCAAAGTTCTACTATAGTGGATGACAACAACCAGATACATACTTTAGAACATGTTCCAATTTTCGTAGTTCTCAAATATCAATGCTGGGAAAAAAAAACTTAAAATGCCTGCAAGATGAAGCAGGGACCAACGTAACTGTCACTATATTACAGGCTCTGTGACAGCATAATGTGTGTTAACAATGCAGCCTGTCATAAGCACACTTTCCTCACTAAAGGGACAGAAAGACAAAGTGGTGCATTGAATTTGGGTACATGTGGCAAATCACTGAACAAACACATTAAAAGAATGGCAAGCCTCCACAACAGGGAGGCATCACACTGTCATAAAAATGTGGACAATGTCTGTACCTCAGCTTGTCCCATAGAATGCTTTCCTCTTTATGAAGTCAAGAGACTGAGCAGTGGTGGGACTAGAATATATGGTGGTAGGACAATTTTGACAATGTCTGCAGTCATAGCAATAACCATATGGCATGAATGCTAAGGCACGACTCTCATTGAGAGACCACCTCAGAAATAATAGGCCCGACACAGATATTTGCTAGTGCGCCTGTGAATGAAGCTGGTGCATTACTGTGAGAAGTGGTGACACTATAAAAATCTTGAATGCAAAAATCTTGAAAATTCTTGGTGTTCCACAACTTTTAAATATTTCTTAAAGGATGTCTTCTAAATATCATGAACTTCACTTGAAACACTTATTAGTCAAATCAGTATTCAGGTATACAGCCCATCACTATGACATATTATCTATCTCTTTATCAATGACATGAGTGTCAATTATAAATTCTTTGTGATTTTCAATTGAAACCATTCCTGCCATTGACGATGAGTTATACAGATGAATACCAGTTTAGCTAATAAATGTTGTAAGTGCTGCTCATGATGTTTAGATGTTGTTTAGCAAATGGCGACATCATGTTCATGTAGTCAAGTATTGGACTGACAGACATTTAAAAAGAATGTCAATACCCTATGAAAGGAACTACTGCCTATACAAAAAAGGTAGAGAACAAATATTATTTTTTATTGCTCCATATAATTTGCAATGAAATAATGAATTTACCATAAATTAGACAGAATCAACAATGAGGAATGTGGTATGAGATTCATAGATGAATTAACACAGTTGTACTAGGAATTTCAGCAATTTCCTCTCAGTATGTATGAGAATGTCAAAGCATCAGAAAGCTGACAAAGATTATCATCCATGGATGCCAAAGAAGCACTCTCCATGCAATGCACTGAAAGAAATGCTTAAGAGGGATTGGTTCTGGTTTTCACAGCTATATCCTTCATGTGTCTGTTTATTTCAAAATTCATTGCAAATTTTTCCCTGCTGTGTTACCAAGCTGTTCCTCTCATTCTGTAGTGTCCTGAGCGACTAAATGCTTCAAGAGATATAGCATTTCACAGTTAAAACTTTTTATACATAAAGATCGAATGGGAAAGAAGATCATTACCTTTTCAAGAAGTGTTAGTCGTCTTCGGTGTAAATGTATCTTCCGTTGAGGAGCTTGAGGCTGTCCAGTTTTCTCTGCACTCTGACCATTTTCTCCTTTTCCTTCAAACTTACGTTTGCTAACCCGCTGCCTGTGAAAACGTTTTCTTTTTCGTCCAGTTGACCGTACAGGTGGTTGCTGCTGTTCTTCACTTTCAGACTGGTTTTCTGTGGGCTGAGTAGTTTCCAGAGCCTTCACTACAGGAACTTCTTCTGGTCCACTGCCTTCACTGTCATTTGAAACTGATGGCTTGCAAACTTTATTACTGGCAGGGGATTTACTTTTACTTTCAGGAGATATAGCTACAGCTGTTTTTGTATTTGTTTTCTTTGCATTGTTTTCAACTCCTTTAACATTGCTGTGGGATTCTTCTCCTGGAACAAAAAACAACAACAACAAATCAAACAACATTTTCCATAACAGATTTGTTCAAACCTGTTGTTCAAAACTGATGCAATCGAGAGTTATTTGTCTGCATATGTCATAAATATCAAATGTTTAACAGAAATGCAAAAGGCTTTTTACCATACAATTATGAAAAATGTTTATATAAAATAGATGACTATGGGATTTGCAATGTTACACTGACACTGATAAGAACGGATGTCTTTAGTTTAATGTCATTTAATAAACCTTCAAAGGCAGTAGGTATAATTTAGACATTTAGAGCTACTTTTGTTTGGCATGGAACTTGGTGGAGCACTTCACATTTACATATTGCTAAAAATATCATTTTTACACAAAGCTTTACACGTGAATCAGTTGGTTGGATGCATAATAGTAGCTTCCCAGATTAGAAGTCATCTTTTAATAAACCTACTTTTGTCCACTCAATGGTTATAAAACTGCAACTACAAATATATGAATGAAGGTGAGCTATAATTTAATTAATATAGAATTGATCACACTTAAATAATTTCTACCAAGCTTTCTGAGCATGGATTTAAAATGAAGCACTATATAAGAAATACAGGCTGATGGAATATGCCACTCATGATCATTTTCCATGAACAAAGACCCAAATTTTTGGACAAGGCATTTCATTAAACTATGACGATGATGACAATGATGATGATGATTGCTTTGATAATCCGAGGTAAATTTTCTTTGTTTCATGCAAATCACTGCTCATGGCTATGTTGCAATAAAAAAAAAATATGCTTCAGAGGGGGGAAAAAGGGTGAGCTTATTTAAAAAGAGAAGAAGAAGAAGAAGAAGAAGAAGAAGAAGAAGATAACATTATAACTGCTAGTGGAAATATGCAGGTCTACAACTGATCATCTGTTCATAAAATTATTACATTCAGAGTTTAAATATTTTAATGCACGATTATTTTCCACATCAGATTTCCAAGTAATATCTCTATAATGCAGAGCAGTTACATTTAACCACAGGGTAACTGAAATTTTTCAGAAATAGTGAAACAAGTTGTATTATGAGTGTCAGGAAACAGTGCTAACATTATCCGATGCTAAAAAACATAGGGTAACTTGGACCAGATGGACGAAGGGAGACATTAGCAAAAGATATGCACAAGGAGGTTGGCTGATGTTCAGTAACTACTTTCAGAAGCAAGATGTGCAGGAGTGGGAGAAAAAGCTACTCTATAACAATTTGGAGACAAGCCTGAGCATAGCTTGGGCCACAACTCAGTGTTAAAAAGACTGCACCTGAGTACAGGTTGGGCCATGATGATCTCAACTGTGAGCCATCTATCACTCAAAAATTGGACTCCTTCCATATGAGAACAATGTATGGTCATCTTGTGACCTGCCCATTGACTGGTGCTGCTTCTGTTGTCAACTTCCAGAATTATTAAAAACCACTAGGGAACGTGATAGCTGCTGTCATGAATGGCTCAGGCAGTATGATTGCAGTGACATAATTTTGTGATGTACTCGTTAAGTTTTGCAGTTGGCTGTAATTCTGCTACAAATATGTCACATCTGTTGAGTGAGCAAAAAATTTTGAGATCTTGAGAGGAGCAAATAAATTCACCATCCAATTTTTTCTTGAGCAGTAACTACTTTAAAATTCATAATTTATTAATGAACTAAAGTAAATAAAAAAAAATCTTGGTGCTTGGGCATTTTTGGTGTGTATTATTCTTGGTGATATATCAATATACATAAGTACCAGTAAGACTTTAACTAACAACACAAATGGCCTGTTTCCGAGGCCCAAAATTCTTCTAAGTGGCTGGTCTCCAAAGTGTTAATGGAGGCTGAATGGTGAACGTACGAATTAACTGTAACAGTGTGAAAATTGTATATGGTTTATAGTTATAATTGGATGGGACATGATAACGATATATCAGCTGTATCACTCACACTTACAAATAGATGGGCAAACCATCAGTAATGAATGTGGTCAGACATTTGTAGTTGGCAGTAAATTTTCCCAGTTAATTCACGAAATAAATAAAATGAAATGAAAAATTTACACTCACAACAGCAATTACAGGTAAAACTATCCTGCTGCTTTGAAGTGGTTTATGAGATCAAGAACCAGATTTTCGCATTTCTATCTGAGCATTGTCATGAGAAGTTCATTGTCACCATTTCTCAGCATTGTCACAATCTTTATGCCCATTATTCAATATTAAGCATGATTTCTAAGTTCTGGACACATTCATAACATTGCCATACTTGATTACCATGGTGAATATTACTAGGTGTAGTACTCAATGCCTGTAAAAAATGAACAGTGCCTTACATTTCACACTTGAATGGAACTTCAATAGCATATCTGACTGTCATAACTTTTTCTGCTTTTGTAACTATGCTCACTGCATAAACCATACTAGGGAGCTCTAAATGTCACAATATAACTGCTAAAACATTTATTTTCCAAATGAATTTCACATATTTCTAATGAAAATTTCATTTTGGCCAAACAATTAGATGTCTTCCTGAAAAATAAATGACAAATGCAAGATGTATTTATCTTTTTGATCAGCCACTTTTTTACATAAGTTAGTTGTGCTTTGTATGAACACTTGTGGCAGCAAAAATTACTCAAGATTCTATTGTACAATACTTTATTTCTCAATTCATCCCAGGAACACCTTAAGATAATACAGGATTAGTCATCATAATATAATGAAAATAGATAGCTCAAAACATGTATAATCTTATATCAGTCGCCTATCCATTAACACATATTTGTGACCATACAATACATTGTTATTCTATGAACCACAGTATGTAGTAGTTGAACTGCACTTAGCAATCTTGTTCACTGATTTATGTTATGTAACCAACATACCTTCCTTTGCCCTTTTTTATTCTTCTTTCACCCTCAACCTTTTCTTCTTTTAACAACAGTAGAAATATACACATATCAAAAAAGTTTTGCATTATCTCAGTTTTGAGAGTTCTGGAACCTGTACAGAAAATTGGAATAGAGATCAACATAAACATCATTTCTGCCCTTTTTTACTGATCATGAAAACCACACATTGCATGTTGTACAACCATACAGCGAGACCTTCCAAGGTGGTGGTCCAGATCGCTGTACACACTGGTACCTCTAATACCCAGTAGCATGTCCTCTTGCATTGATGCATGCCTGTATTCGTCATGGCATACTATCCACAAGTTCATCAAGGCACTGTTAGTCCAGATTGTCCAACTCCTCAATGGCAATTCAGAGTGGTTGGTAGGTCAAGTCATCCATACACAGCCCTTTTCGATCTACCCCAGGCATGTTTGATAGGGTTCATGTCTGGAGAACATGCTGGCCACCTAGTCAAGCAATGTCATTATCCTGAAGAAAGTCATTCACAAGATGTACAATGGGGGCGCGAACTGTCGACTATGAAGACGAATGCCTCGCCAATATGCTGCCGATATGGTTGGACTAACTGGTCGAATGATGGCATTCACATATCATATAGCTGTTACTGCACCTTCCATGACCACCAGCGGCGTACGTCAGCCCCACATAATCACCCGAAGACAGCGGGGAACCTCCACCTTGCTGCGCACTCACTGGAAAGTGTCTCTAAGGCGTTCAGCCTCACCGAGTTGCCTCCAAACAAATCTCCGATGATTGATTGGTAGAAGACATATGCGACACTTATCAGTGAAGAGAACATAATGACAATCCTGAGCGATCCATTCGGCATGTTGTTGGGCCCATCAGTACCGCGCTGCATGGTCTTGTGGTTGCAAAAATGGACCTCGGTATGGACGACGGGAGTGAAGGGTGCATCATGCAGCCTATGGCACACAGTTTGAGTCGTAACATGACATCCTGTGGCTGCACGAAAAGTGTTATTCAACATGGTGGCATTGCGGTCATGGTTCCTACGAGCAATAATCCACAGATAGTGGTTATCTACTGCAGTAGTAACCCATGGGCAGCCTGCGTGAGGTATGTCATCGACAGTCCCTGTGTCTCTGTATCTCCTCCATGTCCAAACAACATTGCTTTGGTTCACTCCAAGATGCCTGGAAACTTCCCTTGTTGAGAGCCCTTCCTGGCACAAAATAACAATGTGGACACGGTCGAACCACAGTATTGACCGTCTAGGTATGGTTGAAGTACAGACAACACGAGTTGTGTACCTCCTTCCTGGTGAAATGACTGGAACTGATCGGCTGACGGATCCCTGCGTCTCATATGCACTGTTCATGTATAGTTCTTTACATCCTTGGGTGGGTTTAGTAACATCTCTGAACAATCAAAGGGACTGTGTCTGTGATACAATATCCACAATCAACATCTATCTTCAGGAGTTCTGGGAACTGGGCTGATGCAAAACTTTTTTTCATGTGTGTATATTTGGCATTCCATAAGATATATCCTCTTTTTAAAAGTTACTAACATTTCTCTGTTTAAATATTCTTCGCAATACTTTGGTGCGGGATACTTTTGCCATCCAAAGTATTTTAAGCACTCTGTGGCAAATTCACATTTCAAACAAATCGATCTTCCTTGCTACTTTTAAATGTAGCACCCATCCTTCGAAATTAAATAGAAGTACAGACCAAATATAGGACCTGACAAATTGAACTTTAGATCTAGGTCTGTATTTCTGAGAATTTTCTCAAATTTTATGAAAGCAGCATGGGCATTCTCTATGTGACATTTTATCTCTGTATCTGATCTCCAGTCTTTCCAGAGCCTTGTTCCAAGGTACTTAAACTTATCAACTCTTTGTATTAAGAAGCCACTGAATCATAGATCTGCATTTGTAAAGGAGTTGGGCTGCCATGTGTCTTTTTGATATTAATATTGAGACCTAGATTACTGCTTCAATCTCCTACTATTTCAACGAGTTGTTGAAGATCACCTGAGTTATCAGTGAGTTATCAGCAATCAATATTGTATCATCACTACAGCAAAATGATGCTGATAAAGACTACATTAACCTTTATGCCTTTTTCTATATCACCAAGTGCTTCTTGAAAAATAGTCCGAGTACAGATTCAATAACAGGATTGAAAGAACACATCCTTGTTGGACTCCTTTACAGGTGTTAACCAAGTTGGTGACCTCATTATCAAACTTAACCTATGCTGTCCAATTTCAATACAAATTCTCTATACAGCTGATGCATTTATGATCTATGTGCATTCTTTTGAGGATTTCCATCATTTTTATGACATTACACTCTATTGAAGGCTTTTCCATGATCAATAAAACAAAAGCCAATATTTTTATCCTGGTACAGCAGTTTTGCAGTAGAACTTTTAATGCCACTATTGCATGTCTTTTATCTAAAGATTTCCCAAACCCAAATTCTGTCTCTCATCATTTTTTCAAATTTTTCATATGACCTTTGGTGGATGACTTCCAGAAATATTTTCAAGGCATGGGTTATAAGACTAATGAGTCCATGACCTCCAGATTTTCTTGTATGCTTCTTTTTTCGAAAGGGAATGAATGATAATAGCCATTGGGCAGGATAATGCTCTGTATCATAAATCTGTGTAAGACTCTAGATACCTTCTTCGCCAAGAAGTTGAATGAACTCCACTGGAATCCCATTAAGTGTGATTGCTTCATTGTCTTTTGGGTATTGTATAGCTTTCTCAATTTCTTTTTCCATAATTCCAGGTCCTGTTAGATTTTTGTTCCCATAAATCTCAACATTTAGTTTACCATCCAAAAACACATTCTTAGTACAGTCTTCCCATGTCTCTATCTTTTCCATAGCATTAAGAGCTATTTCATTAACTTTGTTGACTATCAAAGAGACATATTTTCTTCTATATAACTCTGTGGTTTCTTTTAGGATTTTATGTAAGTTATCATTATGATGTTAAGCTTGCAAGCTTTCAATTTCTTCACATTAATGTTTCAAGCATTTATTTTTTGTTGCTCTATCCTTTGACTTCATGTGTTTCTGATAACCACATTACTGAAATGTAAGAAAAATTAGTGGATTGCAGCCATAGCAGCAATAATAAATGGTAACATAAAATCGAATGTGAAAAACTGAGTTAAATCTGTCCGGGATCTATGCTTTTGGTGTTCATCAATCAATGAAATAATTTCATTATTCAACCATATCTCTCTCTCTCTCCTCCCCCCCACCCCCATCCTTCTACCCCCCAGACAAGATTTTGTTTTATATCCAAGCTTATCTTGAGCAGTGGTTATCACAATGTTTTTCATCACTTCCCATACTTCAGTACAGTTTTCTTGACCAGAGATGTCATTGTTATTACCACCTTACAGTTGATATCCATGCCCACTTCGCTTCTCAATTCAGGCTGTTTGTTTTTTCATAAGCCATATTCTTTTGCTGAGTTCATTTCCTGTGTTTTACTTGTTTTGTTTCTAGAGAGCTGCAAGTAGGTATGTGTCAGGTGCAGTCAAACGGTATATCTGCTCTACGATAAGTGGATGCTCTTGTGATTTGAGTTTAAAAACACAATCACAATATCACAATACACCCTATCTGATGATGATGATGATGATGATGATGATGATGATGATGATCATGGAGCTGGTTATAATGCTTGAAAGTCTGCCTAGCAATTATAAAAAAAAACACTACCATGGCACACTAGACTATGACATCAAAAAACAATTAATAAAAATGTGAAACTGCCTGGGTAAGCTATCCATCAGAACATACTGATCTCCCTTCCCCAGAACTTTAGGCACAAGGCCACACAACACTTCAAAACTCGTGTTACACTGGTGTCAGTATCAATGAGAATGTGACAGATCTCTTGTCAAACTAATGGCTGCCCTAAATGTCGGAAAATAGAACACACTTAGCCAAAACATGATGAATTGAATGTGACATATCACAAGCTTCACAGAATGGGGAATCCTCCCAACACAGGAGGAAACTGTGCTTTAGTGGGCAACACCCTATGTGCAGTCTCATGAGCAGCTCTTTATTCCATCAGTGTGGTTGATATTAAGCCCACCATGCCTGCGTGGTTGATTTGAGTGACCACAGTTTATTGTTTGCCACTTCCAATCATTTTATTTGCCACTGATACAGGATTATTCTGTCAGACAATAACAGCATTCCAGGGAACAGCATATAAATCCACACCACCATTCTTATATCCTTCTTTGGCTGCTTTGTCAGCTTTGGCATTTGCCTATACCCCAACACGCCTAGGTATCCAGCATAATACCACCTCATTGTCTTGGTGTCAGATCTGTAAGGTGTCATGGATGATACGAGTCAACTGGCCAGTTTGATACATGTGGTGGACCACTTGTAGTGCACTGAGTCAGTCAAGAGTAGTTGAGAAACTTCATACTGTGATATCTTTGAATTCACTTTGAAACGCGTACGTTTCATATGTATTCATTACCAGCGATGGCGAGGCATGACAGAATCTCTGACCAGAGAGTTATTTGTCGTTGCTAGTCTGCGCTTGACCGCGCAAGAGTTCAGTAGCACGTAGCGAGTCCACAGGAACAGTTGCGAGTTGCACTCTGTCGGCAGTAGTTGTAGCGAGTGGACGGTTGTACTGAGCGGGCGTCGGCATGCGTCGGCGGCGTGCTCTCCTTCCATCTCTGGTCACGATTCAGGACTAGGTATATTGTTTTAGAAGGTAATGAAGCAGCATTGTGCTCAGGTAATAATGTATGGTAATTGTAATTAATTTGTTCAAGAAATGCCCCAATAATAATTTTTCTATAAAGTAACCCTTTTAAAGGAAAAGATTCATTTCAATTCAAAGAATATTAACTATGCATTTCCTCCAAGAATCAGAATTAAATATACGCCAGCATTGCACGCTGCTGTGCCTATAAGATTTATCAGGTTTAATTATTGCTGTTCAGATGTTACATTCAGTTCATGCTTCATAATTTAATTAACATTATTGTGGGTTTAATGAGCAATCTTCATTTCTTAAATTTTATTTTGTGGGGAGTTTACATTTGGGCCATTGTTATTCTTTAATTTTGCAAGGAGGTTACGCTTGACTCATTTTAATTATTCAGTTTTGTGGGAAGACGACATTTGGCACACGTTTTCATTATCATTGTCATTTAATATTTTTGCGGGGAGGTTACACTTGGCGACATCCGAACCAGGATCGTATTTCTTTGAGAATCTTCTGATAAGTAGTCAGATATCTGCTCTTATTTACTTAATATAATTAGCATTTGGCGCAACGCTTTTACTAATTTTGTGACTCTCTTTCACAGATCATCGGCAATTCGTTGCTCTTTGTTGTATTTTTGTTTGTTGCTTTTTGCATTGTGCTTATTTCATTTGTGATTAATTTGTTTTGAGAAAAATGCCGCGAAAAACTGTTAATAGTACATCGCGAGGTATAATGAGTGAAATAACCAAATCTAATAATTTGAGCGATAGTACTTGCGACACGCAGTGTAATGATGACAATCCTCCATTTACAGACAATCAGTGTGTACCGAGCACTAATGTTAATTTTGATCCTAGTGATGAACAGACGAATTTAATTGTATCCTCTGTTAATTTTACGACAATTGATGACGCGGGGCGTTCTGTTGCAATGAGCGCTGCCCAGCTTGACACACCCGGTTTGCAGGTTTTACGTGACAAACAAACAAATTTTTCTAATGAAAATGAACAGTATACTCAAGGTACGGCAGATTTATTTGATTCTGAGGCAGGGACTAACAATGCACATCCGATTAGCAAACCTTTTTTAGAATCACAGAATATCCAAATGGATACACAAAACGTGACAATTGCAGATACGCCATCAAACTAGACTTGGCCACTGTTTCTATGTTTCGATACAGTGTATCGATACCTGGAACTGTTTCAGTGTTTCGGAACGGCTATGGTTCACTGTTTCGAAAAAGTGGTGTTTCATTCCGCCCTTGTCTCGGATCTCGAGCCAGACACAGAAACTGTATTGTTGTTTCAAAATAAGACTGTTTCAGTCCACCTGCGCCTGGAACGGACTAATTGTATCGAAACAGTGATGTTTCATTCTGCTCTGTGTCGGACGAGATTCGGGCTCGGCACAGGTACTGAAACACAACATACCACTTCATGAAACACTTTCAAGAGTGTCGAAATCTTTTGACAAGCAATAGCATGAAGCTCAAGATATCCGAAAATAAAGATTCGTTTCTAGCTGACTGTCCTATTCCGAAATGGCGTAACATCTGCTTTATAAACACTAACCAAACAATAAAACAACACATACTATTCGCATTCAAAATAATAAATATGTGAAAATCATTCAGTTAAATTACACTTTTTTTATAACATACGCTTCTCTGTTCATGTACAGTAATCATATTAAGAAACGCAAATAAGACTACAACATTTTAAACAAAAAAAGGCGTAGAGTGACAGTTATTAGACATGTATATAAATTTGATGTAGGTATAATTGCAAGCAATCTGTTTGACATATCACTGATAGTGTAATGGTGAACGGGAAGCATCGTAAATTCATAGTAATGGTTCGAAACACCTTTAAACACAATTTTTTTCTGTTATATTTTGTTATTTATTCGAATTATTTGGCGTTATTTGTGAGTCTATAGTCACTATGTCTATTATCCACAATGATTCCCTTTGTGTGCATGGAAATTTTCAGGATGGGTATATTAGCCATACTAATGGAATGTGGGAATCCCAGTAGCATATCTGTTGTTTCTGCAGTTTGCTCCCACCTCCAGTTCCATTCGTGGTGGTTCTTCTGTCTTCAGCTAAGGCTTTCCTCAGCCAATTGAAAAGTATGAAAGTCACATGACACAAAAGCAGCGCATTTGCTGCAGGAAATACGAAACTGCCAAGATGCCTAAGTGATAGTTTCATACTTTCTGCGATATGATTAGCGCTCTCGCACCTCATTTGTGTTTATACGGACATACTTATACAGTAGACATTCAAGATGATAAAATGTGTAGGTTTATTAGATTACAAAACAAACTGTTTCACTGTTTTGAAACACCGTATCAAAACATTACATTGTACTGTTTCATTTTTTTCGAAACATTTACGTGTTTCAGTTTGCCCATCTCTACATCAAACAGCACAGAAAATAGAGAAGGTAATATGGGGTTGGATCAAATTATGGCACTATTGCTACAACGAGTTAACGAAATTAATGAAAAACAAGACAACCTTAAAGAAGATTTCAAACAACAACTTAATGAAAATTCCAAACAGAATGAAAAATTAGACAACAATCACAAACAACTTAGCGAACAGAACAAACAACTTAATGAAAAATTAGACAACAGTTCCAGACAGCTTAGTGAACAGATTAGAGCTGTTGCCGCGCAGTGTCATGATACTAAGGAACAATTACGTGAGGAAATTGAGACTTGTGCTAGGAAAAGTAGTGAGGAAATTAAATCTGTTGCTCAAGAATTAAGGGATATGCAAACCGCTGCAACAGAATCACTTAGAGACGAAATTAGTGCAGTCGGTAAACAATGCTCTGAGAAGGCAACACAATTACGCGATGAGTTTAAGTTAATGACAGCAGAACTTTCGCGCACAATGGATGCAAAGATAGATGCGAAATTCGACCAACAGAACACTCAAATTGATGAACGTTTTAATCTTCACCTACAGAACAGTGATATGCATTTCCGTAAATTTATACAGGATCAGAATAAAGTAAAACGACAAGTCATGGAAACAATTACTGCACAGAGACAAGAAGACAAACGTAAATTGTTTGCGAAAGCAAAAACATACGTAGACAACAATATTGCTACAGTATCAGACGAAATTAATACCATCAAACAGTTGAACACAGAATTACGTGATGAAATTTCGGATCTTAAATCGAAAACAGATACACACACAGTAGATATTCAAACAGTGACCGACAGACTTGAACAATTAGAACTAACACAGGATTCCAATGTCGTCAAAGCTGACGTTAAAAAATTGAACGAAACCACATGTAAATTACAAAAACAGATTAATGCTTCTGACACTAAGAACGATGATCAGGTAAAAATACTGACTGAAAAATATGATGAATTGGCCAGTCGTATTGACGTTATTGAAAGTAATAATGACAGCAAATCAGACGATACAGCACCGATTTCGTTTAACCAAACACCTGAATTCCAAAATCTACAGCAGACAATCAATGAGATAGATTCGTCTAATAATACATTACATAGAAAATTGTCAAGTTTACAGCAAGAGGTAACAGAGATAAAAAATATTTCAGTTAATAACACATCACAGCATACGGCGAATTGCGAACATTTCTCAGAATCACACAGCCAGTATAATTTAGGTAATCTACAGAGAGTACATGAATTGGATTCCGAACAGTCCCAGTCAAATAGATTTTCATTTAATCCTGAACCGGTTCCGACATACATAGACGATAATTTTGATTACAAACATTTTCTATCTGTGAGAAAATTTAAAGTATTTAAAAATGACAGAACACAGATTCACCCACTGGATTGGATACAATAATTTAGCTTTGATTTTCCACCGACTTGGCCGGTAACACACAAACTTGAATTTATTTGCAGTTTTTTGGAAGGCGATCCGGCAACTCGTATGAGACCGATCGCGAGACAATGCTATTCGGTAGAAGTGTTTCAGAATGCTTTTCTGTCAGCGTATTGGTCGAAGACGACACAGCGCGGAATTAAAGATCAACTAATTAGTTTACCAAATTATGAGAACTCGAATTTTTCCACTGTCACGCAATTTTTTGAACGCATGGTTCAACAAAACCAGTACTTAAGTGAACCATATAGTGAATCTGCACTTATTCAATTATGTATTTCTAAATTGCCACGATCATTAAGAGTGTCACTTTTAACGGGTCAGCAAAAAGAAAATATCTCGGCATTCAGGGATCTGTTACAGCTTTTGGAAGTACAGCAATCGGATTATTCCTTTATAAACAAAAATTTTTCTTATAATAACCAAGGTCAACAAACGTACAGCAATTACGATCAGCCACGTAATTTCAATAGCAAAGGTAACAGACGCTTTAGGAACGACAACCACCAGAACTTTAATAACAGACAAAATTTTAATTATCAATATTGTCAAAACTATCAGGAACAGGAACCACATTTTGGTAACAATAGACGTTTTTCACCACAACAGCATGAAATTCAGCCGGTTAGCATACCTAACCAACAATGCAGTCTACAAGGTCAACCAAACTTTAATGTTTCGTCACGTGTACGTATAGTCTCAGCCCCAACAAATAGTAACGGATGGCAGCAAGGAAATAACTACGTGCAGAAAACACAGTACTTCAATTCCTATCGCAATGCACCGTATAGGAATGACTATCACGACAGACGTAAGAACAATGAGCACAATTATCAACAAACGTTTAATAACAGTCGGTCTTGCCAGCAGCAAAATGATCAGCAACAACATATTCTCATGAATGAACCTGACAGTAGGTATCATCCAGAGCGTAATACGTCTGGAAGAAATAACAGAACAGTTCAACTAGTCGAAATGCCACAGAATCCTCCTGAAAATAATAACACGCCGGATATAATTTGACTAGATACAGTACAGGTTGCATCTTCCAGTAACACAAGCATTGCTTTAGACACGCATAATGTTGTTCACGAAAATGTTATTACTTTTGACGATATCAGAGACACTCTTTTGCAGGTAAGACCAATTGTTCAGAAAACCATTTCACATCCTGTCATCGAAATTAAAATTGGTTCATCGAAATTTTCATCTGTAATTGATTCCAGATCACCTACGTCAGTAATAAATGAAGAAACTTTCAACGAGTGTAACAAAGAGAATACCTATCCTACGTTACCATTAGGCAAAACGAAAGTGAAAGGAGCAGTATCGAGTAAAGGAGTAGACGTTAAATTACAGACACATTTATCATTTTGTATTGCAGGTCACACATTTCACTCAAATTTTTGGATTGTTCCTTTATTGACAACAGACGTTATTTTAGGTACTAATTTTCTGGTACAACACGACGCCATTATTGACTTTCAAAATTACTATTTAATGTTGAAGGATGAAAATGTACAATTAGCTTTAGAATTTCAGCACTCATTATCTGCGGAAGAACAAACAATTAACCGTACAGAGGTCATTTCTGTACCATGTAGCATAGACTGTAATTCCACGTTGTTCACAGATACGTACGTACACAACTATAATACTCCAGACGAAGCCGACTATGACGTAATACAGACGATTTCAGATAAAGTTAAACAAAGCAGTGCAAGTACAGACGACGAACGCATGCAACTACACAAAATTCTTTTACAGCAAGCTCCAGTTTTCGACAACATTCCTGGTACGATGTCCGGTTTTATGTATGAATTTCAAGTGAAACAGCACGACACATTTAAAGCCAAGCATTATCCCATTCCATATATCCATAAAGAACAAGTTAAGAAAGAATTCCAAGATATGCTCGACCAAGGAATTATTGAACCGGCAGTTAGTCCGTACATAAACCCGCTCCATATTGTTAAGAAAAAAGATGGTTCACTTCGCCTCGTGCTTGGTTCGCGTCACATCAATGACATTATTATTAATGAAACAGATCGCCCACAGATACTGGAGGAACTACTACAGAAATTTCACAGTACTGCTATTTATTCTACATTAGATCTGAAATCGGGATTTTGGCAAATTCAGCTCCATCCGAACTGCAGAAAGTACACAGCATTTCTCTGTTTTGGTGACTGTTATCAATTTTGTAAATTACCGTTCGGCGTAACAATTTCTTCTGCAGCTTTTATTCGCAGTTTGAACACAATACTTCCAACAGAACTTAAAGACAGAATCACAACGTACGTAGAAGACATTCTCATTGCAGAAGCTAACTGGTCTGAACACAATCTAATTCTTGAACGACTGTTGGAAACTTTTCGTGCACAAGGACTCACAGTTAATCTCAGTAAATCGCACTTTGGCAAAACTTCTATTAAATTTCTTGGACATGTAATTTCAGCAGAAGGCATTACCCCTGACCCGGAGAAACTTCAAGCTTTACATGACATTACTGTTCCTACGACGAAAAGACAACTATGCAGCTTTTTGGGCTTAATTAACTTTTTTCGTAAATTTATTCATTACTCTGCTTTAGACACCCCCAGATTATGTCAATTGACAGGTAAAAACACTATTTGGTCTTGGGATAAGCAAGCACATTCTGAATTTGTGAACCTGAAAGAAGCTTTGTTGAATGCACCACTTTTATCGCACCCAGATCTTACCAAAAATTTTTTCATAGCCACCGACAGTTCTAACACCGCTTTAGGCGTACATATTTTTCAGGAAATTGAAGAAGATGGTTGTACAGTAATTAAAAACATCGCATTTGCAAGTCGCATTCTATCACCTGCTGAACGTAATTATTCTGTCACAGAACTGGAAACATTATGTGTTGTATGGGCTTTTACAAGATTTAGGCATTTTCTTTATGGAAGACATACCACCGTTTACACAGACCATAGAGCAATACAATTTTTACTTTCAGCTAAATTTACACACGACAGATTAAGTAGATGGGAACTTTAATTACAGGAATTTAATTTTACAATTGTTCATATTCCCGGCACTCAAAATATTGTAGCAGACGCACTATCTCGTTCTCTCGGCAACAATCAGCAAGACATCGCAACCAACTTCTGCAAAGCAAATTTCAGCGTCATGTACATTCAACAAGTTGCATTTGAAAATTTCATTTCATCGTCATTACAGGACATAGCACAAGAGCAAAATAAAGACAACATGTGGAAAGATATTAAACACCTCTGGCAAGATAGGAATAATGTTACGATTAGAAACCATTACACTGTATGCAATGACATTCTGTTTCGCCGCTCTCATCCTGACAGCAACAATTGGTTATTATGCATTCCTGACGAACTGGTTAACAAATTAATCTGGTATACTCATTTAAGTTATGCACATTACGGAGCAAGAAAATGTTTTCTTGTACTGAGACAGAACTGTCATTTTGCCAACATGGAGAAACGTATACGACGAGTTTTAGCGTCATGTAAAATCTGCCAGAAAGCTAAGTCAGACACAACTTCACATATTCCTCCATTATATCCCATTGTTCCTGTTAAATTGAGACATATGGCCGCTGTAGACATTTTTGGTCCGATTCCCAGAACTAATAGAGGTTTTTGCTACATCTTTGTTGCTGTTGAACTCACTTCAAAATTTGTTACCTTCACTCCGTTACGCAAAGCTACTGCTAAAACTGTTTCGAAAGCATTCGTAAAACATTTTTTATTTCATGTAGGGCATGTGTTGAAAGTAATTTCCGACAATGGACCACAGTTTCGATCTGCTATATGGACACGTATGTTACGAGCTAGAAACATTTCTCCGATATATATATCCAGGTACCATGCTTCTTCGAACCCTTGTGAACAATTAATGAAAGAAATTGGTAAACTGTGTAGAATTTACTACCATAAAAAACATATTGATTGGGACACACACATATTCTCATTCCAGGATGTAATTAATTCCATGCCAAATGAATCCACTATGCTATCTCCGTCTGTTATACTGAAAATGTTGAACCACCTAACAAAATTAAAGAATTAGTAAACTTTCCTACATCTCGTCGACTACGACACCATGAAATAATTGACATTGCGCTGAACAACATCAAACGTGCCGCAGGGCGTCGGAGAAGACAACAAAAACAGGTTTGTACACGCCGAGACTTTCACATTGGACAGAAGATATTAGTACGTACACACTATTTATCCAACAGAGGAAAGAGTAGATGCAGTAAGTTTGAGCTTCTATACACAGGTCCATATCGGATTCGCAGCATTCCTCACCCCAATGTTGTACACGTCGAAACTTTGAGAACCAGAAAATCGAAAGGAAACCACCACTGGTCAAACGTCAAACCTTTTATTGAATGAAGATACTTTATGATTTAACATGCTATAATGCCATTTGCTAATTTTATGATCACTTATGCAATTATATTCACATGACTACTTACTGATGATTATCGTATTTTTTCTTGGCAAGTGCCCGGCAAGGTAAGGTTAGCAGGTCGCTTTTCTTGTCGTTACACGTCAGACCGGGCATATTTTTCCAGATAAACTTACGTATCTTATGAATGATTATGCAATTTTATCTAGTGACATATTAATTTTATTAAATTCTCTCTCCATTAAAGTCTTCAATTCTCGCCTCTATTAACTACACAACATACAAGCTGAACACAAAGGAGGTCACATTTCTTGTCATCATTTTTTTATGTATGTATGATTGTTTTCCTGTTTTGTTTGTATGCACTATGAAATATTTAAGATATAACAAACACCAGTTGACTTTAACATTTTTGCCCTATGCTATCTCAACATCGTGACTATTTTACATTTTTTTGCTGCTACATTGTGATACACTGTGTACATTTTTGCCTCTGAACACTATGTTTTTGACATATTAAGTTTTCTGTCATGTTATGCTGTATGCTTAATTATGTTACCATAAACCAGTCATTATTTAGTGAGTATATGATTTAAATGCAAGACATTAATCTTTGTTCATCATTTTCAGAAAGAAATAACGTATAAAGGAAATAAATTAAACAGAAATGGGAATTTCACCTACGGAATAAACGAAAGAAGATGCAAAAACCTTATGAGGAAGAGTAAATGGATCAGAATTAACAAGCATTAACAAGAATATACTATACACATCGTAGAATAGCAGTCTTAATTAATTTTTTCTTTCAGAATACGAAGCGATTGATGCAGGCTGTCAGACAAAACTTCACATCTTAGTTTTAGTGATGAAATATGCTAGAGATAAGGAATAGTTGCATAATGAGTAATGAAGTGATTATTTTTGCAGATGATAATGAATGCTGATGAATAATGATGAAGAATATGCTACTATGGATAATGAAGTTTTTCTTTACAGGTGATGATAATGGAGTTACGATAATATAGATAATGAAGTGATGGATAATGAATTTTTTCTTTACAGATGAGGATGATGTTGAAGTTTATGTACTTATGCTATGTAGTTATTTAAGTATTTGTTGCAGTTCGTTTTGACAGTATGTGTTATATTGCATAGTAGGATGACTGAAGGTTTTGGAAAGGACAGCTAGGGAACACATTTTATACACATTTCACTACCTGTTAATTCGAAGTTCACTACTTTTCAGCATAATATGCGTTTCTTCTTTCAGCTCAATAATCCATTTTGTATTTTTTCCAGGAGAAGCTTTTCATGATACTTACTAAACCTGTTACTTATTAAACGTGTTCTAGTACTTGCAATTTTTTTTACCCAGTTGTGCCTATCATTTATGAATGTGATCACATATACTCTATTTGTTTCATAACCTTGCTACAGCTGACTCATGACGAATGACGTTACACATCTTCATTTGCAGCAATAACTCAAAAGCAAACAAAGTAATTACCAGTCCCAAATAATGCTACTAGTTTAAGAGAGTTCTGAATAATACTGATCAGCTCTGAATAGTATGTCACTTCAATAATGACTTCTGAAAAAAGCTTTGTAACTGGCCAATGAATGCCACTGATTATTGTAATTGATTATTGTAATAAGATGGCCGATGAGTGCCAATGATTAGTATGACCAAATGAATTTTGTAATACTAAAATGACTTCTGATGGTAATTAGGCAATGAGTGCCAATGTTCTCTGTAAATGATTTGTAATTAAGCAATGAATGCCAATGTTCTCTGTAAATGACTTCTGATGATAATTAGGCAATGAGTGCCAATGTTCTCTGTAAATGGTTTGTAATTAGGCAATGAATGCCAATGTTCTCTGTAAATGACTTGTGATGGTTTGCAATTAGGCCATGAGTGCCAATATTCTCTGTAAAACGACGCATGAACATTATTCTGTAATACTACATACATGGTACAGAAATGTTCAATAACTAGGCAATGAGTGCCACCAACTACTAGTGTAATTCTCAATGAAGACTAGTATGTGACTTAGTGTCCTTCACCTTCTGACCTAATTACCTGGAATTACTGCAATATCCGTATATCATGTATATCCTCTTGCTCATAGAGCACTATATTTGGTTTTTGCACTATTTCTACGTTGGTGTACTTTACAAGAATGTGGTGTTAACACGACATGCTGTCCACCACCTTGAGCGATGGAGATGTTATAATGGTCCCACTGTTTGGTGTACCTAATGTACTACCAAAATGACAACATGAATATTACTACGACAGTTCAGTGTCTTGGATACACTGATTAATGCTTCAAGGAAAAGAACTTCAGATTGTCTCACTTGGTGTTGTGCTTCTGTAGAAAGATATGGACTTTCAGTGCAGGTGCGTGCAACCTAAAGTGCTACAACCATGATGCAATCCTTCCCTTTCCTATCCTAATTCTTGTAACATAGTGAAAATCATTTTTTGCTAACATGATTTGTATTCATGACCAATACATTTTTTGTTAATTTGCTGATATGTTCTGAACTACAGTGCATGTGCACTCTTGTCATTTGTAAACATGATTTCTACTCATTGCATATACTTTTATTGTGATTTCCTGATATGTTCACTACTTCAGTGCGTGTGCACTTATGTCATTTGTCAATATGATTTGTACTCATTATGTTTATTTGTTGTGAAAATGCTAAAGAGTTTTTCAGTGCGTGTGCGCTTATGTTATTTGTTAATATGTTTTGTACTCATTGTATATATATTGTCATTACCTGATATGTTCTGTACTTGGTGCATGTGCACTATATTTACTTCATGTTTTAATTGTAAAGTTAATTAATTATGAAAAAATTTGTTGCTCATGGCAAGTCCAAATGAATCACCATCGCTGCCAAATTTTTGCCCCCCCAGTGGAGGGTTATGAAATGCGTACGTTTCATATGTATTCATTACCAGTGATGGCGAGGCATGACAGAATCTCTGACCAGAGAGTTATTTGTCGTTGCTAGTCTGCGCTTGACCGCGCGAGAGTTCAGTAGCACGTAGCGAGTCCGCAGGAACAGTTGCGAGTTGCACTCTGTCGGCAGTAGTTGTAGCGAGTGGACGGTTGTACTGAGCGGGCGTCGGCATGCGTCGGCGGCGTGCTCTCCTTCCATCTCTGGTCACGATTCAGGACTAGGTATATTGTTTTAGAAGGTAATGAAGCAGCATTGCGCTCAGCTAATAATGTACGGTAATTGTAATTAAGTTGTTCAAGAAATGCCCCAATAATAATTTTTCTATAAAGTAACCCTTTTAAAGAAAAAGATTCATTTCAATTCAAAGAATATTAACTATGCATTTCCTCCAAGAATCAGAATTAAATATACGCCAGCATTGCACGCTGCTGTGCCTATAAGATTTATCAGGTTTAATTATTGCTGTTCAGATGTTACATTCAGTTCATGCTTCATAATTTAATTAACATTATTGTGGGTTTAATGAGCAATCTTCATTTCTTAACGTTAATTTTGTGGGGAGTTTACATTTGGGCCATTATTATTCTTTAATTTTGCAAGGAGGTTACGCTTGGCTCATTTTTATTATTCAGTTTTGAGGGAAGATGACATTTGGCACACGTTTTCATTATCATTGTCATTTAATATTTTTGCGGGGAGGTTACAACTTCAGTACTAACATCATATTCTGGAAGCCATACTTGGAAAATACTATCATGGAAAACAGCTGAAAAACCTAGTGCATTCCCTTGCTGGGAGCCATCCACATACATAATGATAAAATTGAAGTAATGTATAAAACCATGAACTGGTGTTTTCGTGTCCTGTGTCAAGCATAAAATCACTTTGTGGCTCTAAAGATACCAGGGTTCCATACCTGGCTGCATATTCAAAGATCTGACATATCCCGATCCACGAGACAGTTGGTAGCACGTATCCCAAATGACTCTGTCGCATAGGGCCAATTCCTGAATAACCATTCACAGTTGGGGTGGGCCACTGCATTAAATGCCAATGACTGAGGCAATGCTAGGATTTTCAGGGCTTGCTGGGACAGAAGGGTGCACTGTCGAGTCTGGAGTAATGGTTCACCACCCCCTGTACATGTACTCTGAACTGGGCCAGTCTAATAGTATCCAGTTCTACATCTACATCCATACTCCGCAAGCCACCTGATGGTGTGTGGCGGAGGGTACGTTGAGTACCTCTATCGGTTCTCCCTTGATATACGAATGCCCTCATGGTGGACAGCATCAAACAATTCGAGGTAGGATGGATATACTGATCTATGAATCATGCAGCCACAATTTAATCATGCTTCGACAAACATCCTCTAACACTGCAGGATGTGGGCCTGTCAGCTCCCTGCACCTTTCCACTGACAGAAGGGTAGACTGGGAAGCAGACTTGAAACAGGGTTCAAACATGGAGCAGAAATAGATATACAGTTGGAATTACTAGATGACAAGGTAGAGGATCAGTTACAATACATACAGTCCATTAAGACAACCCAAGACATTATGAAATGGCTCCGAACAGTAGAAACCACAGCTTTTTCTTTTTCTTTCTTTCGTCATGAGTCTTCTGACTGGTTTGATGTGGCCCGATATGAATTCCTCTCCTGTGCTAACTTCTCCATCCTAGACTAGCACTTGCAACCTACGTCCTCAATTATTTGCTGGATGTATTCCAATCTCTGTCTTCCTCTACAGATTTTGCCATCTACAGCTCCCTCTAGAACCATGGAAGTCAGTCCCTGATGTCTTAACAGATGCCCTATCAACCTGTCCCTTCTCCTTATCAGTGTTTTCCACATGTTCCTTTCCTCTCCATTTATGTGCAGAACCTCTTCATTCCTTACCTTATCAGTCCACCTAACTTTCAACATTTTTCTGTAGCACCCCATCTCAAATGCTTCAATTCTCTTCTGTTCCGGTTTTCCCACAGTCCATGTTCCACTACCATACAATGCTGTACTCCAGATGTACATTCTCAGAAATTTCTTCCTCAAATTAAGGCTGATATTTGATATTAGTAGACTTCTCTTGGCCAGGAATGTCCTTTTTGCCATTGCTAGTCTGCTTTTGATGTCCTTCTTGCTCCGTCCGTCATAGGTTATTTTACTGCCTAGGTAGCAGAATTCCTTAACTTCATCTATGTGTTACTAGAGGCTAAAATGAGTGTGCAAAAATTGACAAACAGAGATACAGAAACAATATCATTCATAACTGATGAAACTGAAGTTTGTTTACAAATGCTGGAATGCCATAATGAACACAAAGAAACTACATTACATTCAAAGTTGAATAATACCTACAACACAAAAGATGCCCCCTATTCAGATATTGTAGAAAGACCAGCAAACATTAGGTCAATGCCTAGTAACAATAACAATGGGCTCCTGCAATTATTGTCCAATAGAGACAATACATCCACTCAATACTGCCCAAAACCAGAAAGAAAGAGTAGGGATGAGAAATCAATTAAGAGCAATCAACACAGTAGTGTATGTAATGGTTTATGTCAACACTTAGTAAAGCAATCAACAGTAAATTTCCTCAATTTACACTAGGTGGACATATACATCCTGTGCTATTTCTCAAGGCATTTCAAGGTATGTTACCCAGTACCTGGTCGAACCACAGCAAAATCAGATTCGCCGTAAGCCATTCATCATGAAATGCTGCACAATGGCATATGTTAAGGCTAGACAATCTCAAGTCTTTTATTGATTTTGAAACAAAATTCAAAGCTACACACTGGAGTGAGGGAGCACAAAAGAACAGCACTTGAAATTATTGGGGCTGAAACCATATAACAGTGATGAATGGACAGGATACAGAGATTCTGTTGAATTCAACTAAATAAAACCAAAGATGATCGAATTCGTGTGGAGCACTTATTAGAAGTTATGATCAGTTGCATGCCATGGAGTGTATGTATGAGTTATTACGGAAGGGCTGGGGAAAAGCTGCAGCCTTTTAGAATATTTGGAACAGCCAGCTACAATAAAAAGCCAATTGGAACATTAGGACAATAATTGTACAAACACAGTTAGGGACAGTAGACAAGTCCAAACTAACAGGCAGTTTATGGGACAAAGAGAACAGAGAAATGAATATGAAAAACAACATAACAATAGATTGAGATGTAGATGGAGAGATGGTAAGTGACATACACCCGGCAGAGGTCAAGACATTTGAAAATTTCATAATAACATGCAAAGGGAAAATGAAGTTTCGGAAGAGAGGCTTGATCTTCTGAAGCTGTTTCAACTGAGCCAGTCTCACAGGAAACCGAAATGATTAGGTATGACAAAGGTGATATGATGGATGATTTACTACATGTCAACAAATGTATACCTGAAAATTACATCTTATCAAAGTTATGTGGCACAATAGGAGAGGTACCAGTAGCTATAATAATTCATTTGGGCATTGTAATTTGTCTTGTGGTCCAGAATTTTTTAATGATTTATAATCTGATGTGTATATTCCTGGTGCTGATGGCCACTAGAGTGATGTTGGTGGGAACTACAGGAAAAGCAGTAAATCAGAACAGGCAGGAATATTAATTAATTTTTCTATTGGCACTTATAAGTTCATTTACCTGATGTTCCTTGTATCTGATTTAAACATCCCTATCCTTCCCAGAATGGGCTATTCTAATACTTCTATTACATTTTAACACTTATACTAAAAAGGTTCACACAATTAAAGCTTTCGGCCATAAAGGCCTTTGTCAGCAGTAGACACGCACACACACACACACACACACACCTGCAGTCTCAGAGAGCTGAGACCACACTGCGAACAGCGGCACAAGTGCATGATGGGCGTGGTGACTGAGTGGGAGTAAGGAGGAGGCTGGGGCAGTGAGAGGGAGGGATAGTATGGTGGGAGTGGCGGACAGTCAAGTGTTGCAGTTTAGACGAAGCGCAGGAGAGAACGTGCAGAGGGGGGAGGGGGTAAGTAGCGGAAAGGAGAGAAATAAAAGAAATTAAAAGACTGGCTGCGGCGGTGAAATGACGGCTGTGTAGTGCTGGAATGGGAACAGGGAGGGGCTGGATGGGTGAGGACAGTTACTAACGAAGGTTGAGGGCAGGAGGGTTACGGGAACGTAGGATGTATTGCAGGGAAAGTTCCCACCTGCGCAATTCAGAAAAGCTGTTGTTGGTAGGAAGGATGGCTGTGCCCTATGGATGCGCCTGGTGGTCAGTGGGAGTTCGCGATATGCACCCTTAGTGCTGATTTGAGATCGCGCGCGCGTGCGCGCGTGTGTGTGTGTGTGTGTGTGTGTGTGTGTGTGTGTGTGTGTGTGTGTGTGTGCGCGTGTGCGTGTGCGTGTGCGTGTTTATATAGAAATACATATAAGGCTGAGAACTGAATTGCTAAAGACTAGGTTTAAATAATAATAGTTTACAGGTAAAAGGAAATTAGATTCTGTTTATATTGGTGTGGTGATTTATGTTGGAGATCTTCCAGGGACACCAGATGGCTGCTCATGATGTCAGAGAAAGCAGGGGCTCAGATTTGCAGAGCAGTGTGGTGTGCCATGGCACTCCATCCATGGGTTTTTTAGGTTAGAGGATTCCCTCCCTAGGCCCGACAAGACGCCTCCTGAGACACGGCAAGGTAGGAGTAGGCAAAATGCAACAGGGAATAACAATATTAATGTGCTAATAGTAAACTGCAGTAGTGTCTATAGAAAGGTCCCAGAACTGCTCTCATTAATAAACGGTTACAATGCCCACATAGTACTAGGGACAGAAAGTTGGCTGAAACCAGACGTAAACAGTAATGGAATCCTAAACTCAAATTGGAATGTATACCGCAGAGACAGGCTTGACAGTGACGGGGGAGGCATGTTTATAGCGATAAGAAGTGCAATAGTATCGAAGGAAATTGACGGAGATCTGAAATGTGAAATAATTCGGGTGAAGGTCACGGTTAAAGCAGGCTCAGACATGGTAATTGGATGTCTCTATAGGCCCCCTGGCTCAGCAGCTGTTGTGCCTGAGCACCTGAAGGATAATTTGGAAAATATTTCGAGTAGATTTCCCCATCATGTTATAGTTCTGGGTGGAGATTTTAATTTGCCGGATACATACTGGGAGACTCAAACATTCATAACGGGTGGCAGGGCCAAAGAATTCCGGGAAATTTTTTTAAGTGCTTTATCTGAAAACTACCTTGAGCAGTTAAACAGAGAACCGACTCGTGGCGATAACATATTAGACCTTCTGGTGACAAACAGACCTGAACTATTTGAAACAGTTAATGCAGAACAGGGAATCAGCAATCATAAAGTGGTTACTGCATCAATGATTTCAGCCATAAATAGAAATATTAAAAAAGGTAGGAAGATTTTCCTGTTTAGCAAAAGTGACAAAAAGCAGATTTCAGAGTACCTGACAGCTCAACACAAAAGTTTTGTCTCAAGTACAGATAGTGTTGAGGATCAGTGGACAAAGTTCAAAACCATCGTACAATATGCGTTAGATGAGTATGTGCCAAGCAAGATCGTAAGAGATGGAAAAGAACCACCATGGTACAACAATCAAGTTAGAAGACTCCTGTGGAAGCAAAGGGAACTTCACAGCAAACAAACATAGCCAAACCCTTGCAGAGAAACAAAAATTAAGCGAAGCGAAATGTAGTGTGAGGAGGGCTATGCGAGAGGCGTTCAATGAATTCGAAAGTAAAGTTCTATGTACTGACTTGGCAGAAAATCCTAAGAAATTTTGGTCTTATGTCAAAGCGGTAGGTGGATCAAAACAAAATGTCCAGACACTCTGTAACCAAAATGGTACTGAAACAGAGGATGACAGACTAAAGGCCGAAATACTAAATGTTTTTTTTTCCAAAGCTGTTTCACAGAGGAAGATTGCACTGTAGTTCCTTCTCTAGATTGTCGCACAGATGACAAAATGGTAGATATCGAAATAGACGACAGTGGGATAGAGAAACAATTAAAAATCGCTCAAAAGAGGAAAGGCCGCTGGACCTGATGGGATACCAGTTCAATTTTACACAGAGTACACGAAGGAACTTGCCCCCCTTCTTGCAGCGGTGTACCGTAGGACTCTAGAAGAGCGTAGCATTCCAAAGGATTGGAAAAGGGCACAGGTCATCCCCGTTTTCAAGAAGGGACGTCGAACAGATGTGCAGAACTATAGACCTATATCTCTAACATCGATCAGTTGTAGAATTTTGGAACACGTATTGTGTTAGGGTATAATGACTTTTCTGGAGACTAGAAATCTACTCTGTAGAAATCAGCATGGGTTTCGAAAAATACGGTCGTGTGAAACCCAGCTCGCGCTATTCGTCCACGAGACTCAGAGGGCCATATACACGGGTTCACAGGTAGACGCCGTGTTTCTTGACTTCCGCAAGGCATTCGATACAGTTCCCCACAGTTGTTTAATGAACAAAGTAAGAGCATATGGACTATAGGGCCAATTGTGTGATTGGATTGAAGCATTCCTAGATAACAGAATGCAGTATGTCATTCTCAATGGAGAGAAATCTTCCAAAGTAAGAGTGATTTCAGGTGTACCGCAGGGGAGTGTCGTAGGGCCGTTGCTATTCACAATATACATAAATGACCTTGTGGATGACATCGGAAGTTCACTGAGGCTTTTTGCGGATGATGCTGTGGTATATCAAGAGGTTGTAACAATGGATAATTGTACTGAAATGCAGGAGGATCTGCAGCGAATTGACGCATGGTGCAGGGAATGGCAATTGAATCTCAATGTAGACAAGTGTAATGTGCTGCGAATACATAGAAAGAAAGATCCCTTATCATTTAGCTACAATATAGCAGGTCAGCAACTGTTAATGCCATAAATTATCTGGGAGTACGCATTAGGAGTGATTTAAAATGGAATGATCATATAAAGTTGATCGTCGGTAAAGCAGATGCCAGACAGATTCATTGGAAGAATCCTAAGGAAATGCAATCCGAAAACAAAGGAAGTAGGTTACAGTACGCTTGTTCGCCCACTGCTTGAATACTGCTCAGCAGTGTGGGATCCTTACCAGATAGAGTTGATAGAAGAGATAGAGAAGATCCAATGGAGAGCAGCGCGCTTCGTTACAGGATCATTTAGTAATCGCGAAAGTGTTACAGAGATGATAGATAAACTCCAGTGGAAGACTCTGCAGGAGAGACGCTCAGTAGTTCGGTACGGGCTTTTGTTGAAGTTTTGAGAACATACCTTCACCGAAGAGTCAAGCAGTATATTGCTCCCTCCTACGTATATCTCGCGAAGAGACCATGAGGATAAAATCGGAGAGATTAGAGCCCACACAGAGGCATACCGACAATCCTCCTTTCCACGAACAATACGAGACTGGAATAGAAGGGAGAACCGATAGAGGTACTGAAGGTACCCTCCGCCACACACCGTCAGGCGGCTTGCGGAGTATGGATGTAGATGTGGATGTAGATGTAAAAAAGTTCTGTATCATGGAACTTAGAAACTATGGGAATCTATGTATAACACAGAACTGAACTTGACTCAGAACTGTACTGAGAGTCTATTCTTATTATTGCTTGTAAGAAATTATTGTTGATTGGAAGTTAAACCAATCTGTAATTGGGCTAATAAACCTTGCTTGTGTACCAACCAGTGCTTGTTACTAAATAATAGTAGTCATTTCACAGGAAAAGTCTGGTGGAAGGCGGGCACCTCTGAAACGAGTGAGATCGCATCAAGGAGGAGAGAATTCTCACACCTTCCAGGAGTTCCTCTTCCATTCCCTTATCAGTCACCTCATTTGTGCTCTCACTGACATGAAGGAAATGGCATTATCTGTAGTTGGATGGTGTTTGAACTTGCACAAAGCTGCACACATGAGTGTGATTGCTGAGTGGCATTCTTCATTTCATTGGCCATTACCAAATGTGAGGAATGGGATCCGTGGCAGTTTGGTGGATCACACAGATGATATGGTCCCCATCTCCAGTCCATATTCCTGTTTGAAGATGGCCTGCTGACTGTAACAACCAAGTCAACAGGTTCCACACCAGAAGATTTCCCTACAATATAGATTAACAGCCATCATCAGTGCTTTCAACGTGTATGTTCCCTGAGTAATAACACTGTCTTAAACAGTTTAAGACAGTGTTATTCCTCAGGGAACATACACGTTGAAAGCACCGATGATGGCTGTTAATCAGTTGAAATCGATTTGCAAAAGTAAATAAAGAAAACATGATCTTGCGACTGGTTGCTGCTTATTTGATAATTTTTTAAGTACCTTACAATACTGTTTGTAATGAGCTACTGTAGCTTGATTGTGACTACTTCTAACATTTTTATATAATTCCCACTTTGTTCTACATGATATCCTTATCCCACTAGTCAGCCACCCGGGCTGCGTATTACCAATAGTACCCCGTTTAGAGCGTCCTAATAGAAAGCAATTCTCAAATAACATGAGAAATGTGTTAAGGAAAGCATTATACTTATCATCTATGTTATCGGCACTATAAACATCCTGCCACTCTTGTTCCTTGACAAGGTTTAAAAAAAAACGCTCTATTGCTGTTGGATTAACTTTCCTACATAGTTTGTAATAATATGTGACATTTGTTTGAGTACAAGAGCCTTTCAGTGTTAAAATTTGTTCATCATGATCTGAAAGGCCATTCACCCTTTTACTAACAGAAGCCCATCTAGTAATGAAGAACGAAAAAAATTATTGTCTATGGCTGTGCTACTGTTCCCCTGCACCCTAGTTGGAAAAAAACAGTTTGCATCAGATCATATGAATTTAGGAGATCTACCAACATTCTTTTTCTTGCACCATCATATACAAAATTTATATTGAAGTCACCACATATAACTAATTTCTGGTACCTCCTATAAAGGAATCAAGAATCCTCCCTAGCTTGAGCAGAAATGCTCTGAAGTCAGAGTTTGGAGACCTATAAACAACAACAATTAGAAGTTTAGTTTCACTAAATTCAACTGCCCCTGCACAAGATTCAAATATCTGCTCAGTGCAGTGCCGTGATATGTCTATGGACTCAAATGGAATACTGTTCTTTTTACATTCATAGCCACTTCCCCATTCCACAAGGAACTCCTTGAAAAACAGCCAGCTAATCTGTATCCTGATAAAGAGAGCCTGTGAATTGTCAAATTATTTAAGTGGTGGTCCGATATACCAATAATTTCAGAGTCAACATCTGTAAGCAGTTCACTAACTTTATCCCTAATGCCTCTTACATTTTGATGAAATATGCTAATTCCTTCTCTACTTGGAAACATGATGTCCTCTGAAGGTAAGCCCTTAGTTAGAGGGACTTCCTTTAAGCAGTCATACCTATCAGCTGACTTCAATCTAAAACAGGTGCAGCTCTAACACCAACTACTACAGGAGTTTTTCCATGAGTTTTCCCACCACCACCCACTACACTGTCACCTATAAGCTTTGCCAGCCTCCCCTTCCCGTATCTATAGAGGTGCAGGTCATGCCTAGAGAAACTCTATCTACTGATAGACTCAACTGGCACCACTGAAATGTGACCCATGCCCTCTGCCATCAGTGCCCCCTCCAGCCTCATATTAATTCGCCTAACAGCCGTGTTAAGATGAGGCCAATCATGATGTTGAAACAGCTGCACGAAATGCACATTAGTGCCACCAGTTTGAGTAGCTATCTTTACCAGATCACCACCTACACCATACTCCCCATCCCTATCAAGACTGCTCCCTGCTCCACCCACTATCACTACCTGATACTCCTCCGTAAAATTCCTCCATAACTCCCCTATGCTGTCACTCACCTGAGCCAACCCAGCACTAGGCTTCATAATGCTGGTGAACTGCTACTCACTCTCTAGCACTTCCTGCAACTGCTGGCCCACACCTCTACCATGCGAACTACCTAGCAGCAGAACCTCCTCCTTTCGGTTAGACATTGCAAACCTAGGCCTCCTAACTGCTGAGGACTGCTGCATGTTCCCAACATCTACAGCTACAATAGGGTCCTCTCCACTCAATTCTGACAGTTGGTCAAATCTATTGCATATATGTAAAGTATAACTGTCTGAATACCTCCTCCTCCTAGCTGCCTTCTTGTCAACTGCCAGTCCCCATTCCAGTTTTTTGCCATAATGAAAAACTAAAACCTAAATCAAAATATTATGAATATGAAAATTAGCTGCATGTGAAATAACAACACACACAAAAATAAAGTCTTTCAGGGACTCAGCTAACAAAATAACACTCATAACCACCCACTCTAAAAATTTATGCTGATTACAAAAATGTTGAATAATACACAAAAACAAATCCAGACAGACAACAATACTGAGCAATACAAGTAGGGCCTATGTATTCTAGAAAATGTGCAGGAAAGAGGAAAAATAACAATCGATACAGCACACATGACTTCCTGATTTTTATAAACATTGATACTTATGTTGATTAGAACCTATTACTGAGCAAACCGAAATGGTGGGTTTTCAAAACAAGTGTCTTCATTTAGACGACAATAACTAAAAATTCGGAAGATAATGGAACAATAGAGAGGCGGAAGAAAAAGTGGAAAATTGGGAGTCTCCCACCAAAAATGGTAGAGTTAGCTGGTATGGACAAATGCATATACTCTTACTTTAATCTGTGGTCTGTGTTCGTGTTGAGGTATCACACTTCACAACTGGCTTCTTAAGGGCAGATGCACAAGGAGCAGTTAACAATGGAGGTTGTGTAGCTTTGAAAGCTTTAGTAGCTCTGCCATTGGGTATGTACTATATCTTACATCATAAGATGCCTGAGAGACAACACACTCCAGACCAACAACAGAAAGGTTTATTCACAAAACAACAGGGTACTGACGAAACAAAAACTTCTTTCCACATAAATTAATGCAAAGCCCTCTCGGTCTTCTATTAGGTGTGCATCAGGAAAACAGCAAAGTGAATTAAGATGCAGGGACTTAAAGACTAATCCAATGAAGTTTCCCATCAGAATGAAGTAGAGTGTACTAGGCAGAAGCTGGCCAGATACTTTCAGGGAAGAGTTCCGAAGTCCCACTGCGGTGGCTCCTACTGGCCTCCAATTGAGGGGCTAGGATTAGCTGGCACATGAGTGGTCCAGAGCATCAGCAGAGAACTGCAGATGATTGAAATTGTACCACTATAAATAGCCAATGTACAGAGGTACACCTACAAATCTCTTTCCGCATGCGTGACTCAGTGGAGGGAAGTATCCCCGGTGAGAAGGACCTCCAGTGACACTAGGCCTGCTGTCTACTAGTTTCAATATGACTGTCGCTGGTGACCAAAGTCCTGGGAGGTGACACCCTGGAGTTACATATGTAAATATGGGATGCTTCTCCACTCAAAAGGTTGCCCATCCTTCAGACGTACTGCTGATATATGACATCTCTGCAGGAAGATAGAGGGAGGGACGGGGAGGGGGAGGGGGAGGGGGAGGGGGAGAGGAAGAGGAAGAGAGAGAGAGAGAGAGAGAGAGAGAGAGAGAGAGAGAGAGAGAGAGAGAGAGAGAGAGAGAGAAATCAGTCTCGAACTCTGGGTTGTCCTCCCTAGTGTTGGCAGGTTCCCCTGGCATGTGATGGTCCAGGGCACTCTGACCTACATCCATCAGGGTTGACTAGGGGGTGTGTGCTGGATGGCCCCTGTGTGCTGTTAACGGCAGAGGGGCTGCCATAGGAGGCACTTGGGTGAAGCTTCTGGCTATTGACTAGACCAATCTGGTACAAAAGACAGGTGCCGAGCCTGCATTGGGATACAATTGTCCATTCCAGTGACGGACTTGGTTCAGACATTTTCAGTTGCAGGAACCATTCGAGAGATGGACCTCTACCATTGCCTGTCCGAAGAATCACATTGTTACTGCCAGAGTCCAATAGTGACTGCGTTGCGAGAACATCAGGACCCAGATGTCATCGCAGAAGGAAAAACAGTGCAAACAACCCCATGATGGTGGCACCGTTGGCTGTTATGCATGTAGATGGGAGAATTGTGATAGCTGTGGCCACCCATTGAATCATTCAGCTGGACATGTCCCCTCATGCAGGGTTGTCCAATAAGAGGCCAAAACGATGGAGAGTGACTGTGGAGCTTCAACTATTGATCCTTAAACATTTGGATGAAATGCTCTGTCAGACTATTGGATGCAAGGTGGATAGGTGTTGAGTGATGTGAGCAATTTCATTGTAAGCACAGAAAGATGTAACTTGGTGGATAAAATCGAGGCCCGTTATCCATGACAATTATTTTGGGAAGACCTTGTAACATCCACGTGATAAATTTTTGGCTACAGTGCGACGAGAGGAAATTATGGCTCTAACAGTTATAAACATTATCTATTTGACGTATGAAAAAACAGTGAAAACTTATAAATATTAATTATGTATATAATATTTTACGATGTAATTGGACATATCGATGTGTATCATACAAAGACAATGATAATTGTAATTTCCTTTTATGATCTGCGTTTGTCTTCCTTTGTTTTTACCTTTTGTTGGTTGGCTTTTGTAAGTTGCGGACACATATCAAACTGAGGTCTGTTAAGAAATTGTAATTATTTGTTAATTATTACTTGAAAATAGAGTTCATTATTATTATAAATATGAGTGATTAATTATTTGTAGCTCTAATTCCTCTCTCAGTAAGCATTATCTGTGTTAATTATTTCTTTCCGCTGCAACGAGCGCAGCCATTGATGATAGCGATTTGTATCACGTGTTTGTCTGTGTTTTCCTTAGAAACAAATCAAATGTTTGCTTGATGAAGTCTCAATAGTGCACAATACGAAAGTAGATTTTATAGCTTCTAATAACCATTTTAAATATTTGCTTATTTGCTCTGACAACAGAAAGTCTCTATCAATTGTCTGCCGCCATCTTAACAATTATCTCAGCGGCAAATTCAAATTTAAATTACGCAACTCTGCAGAATAAATGCCGAAGGTGATACAAATGCGTAAAAATAAATGTGCACCGGTGGTCCCGAACTCATTTTAATGAAAATAATTCGAATCAGATTGGTTCTTAAAAAACAGCGCTCATAGCACGAACGTTATAACAAACTTTTCTAGCTGATGTATGGAGCCAAAATTAATTACACACGAGTTGCGAAAAGTATTGTTTCAGGTAGCATACGTCAGTGTTGTGCGCGGCTGATATTCGGTGATTTCAATGATCATTTTGCTGAAGATAACTGTTTCCATCATAATCCATAATTGTATAGAATCTGTTGTATGAACTGTGATTTAGTGACACTTACACAACTTACAGACAACACTTTAACACGACGTTAACTTGGAGTTCTTTAGCAACTTGATCAAATATTTAGCCGGGAGAAAAATTATTTAGTAATTACTCAATGTAATAAAATAAGATTATCATTTCCATTTACAAATTAGTTAAATACCAAACCACTGAATAACCCAGCAAACGCCACAACTTTCAATAACAAAGATTCATGTCAAGGCTTGGATCACACATGTAGAGGACAGAGAGAACATCCAGGAGACATAAGAAACACCACACCCAGCATTGACCATGACAAACGGTGAATGGCCCAAGAAAGGGCCCATAAAATTCAGATGAAGCTGCAACCAGTGTCAATGCCTCCTGCCATACGCCACTAGAACCACTTGATTGCTTTTGTAGGATTTGCAGGCTGCCACCATGGCAGCAATGTCAACATCCATCCCTTTCCAACACAAATGCTGACATGCAAAGCATTTCGTTAGCGTGACGCTCCAACGACCACGGTGAAGCATTCACCTGCTTCACCATAGTCATGGGCAATGGAGGAGGAATGACCACCCTAGTTCGGCCTTTTATGGTCTGGAGCAGCAGAACACCATTGCTGGCAGATAATTGGTGCATACAATGCCAATAACTTTGAACTTCTGGGTTGAGCACCATCTGGTGATCCAATGGCTATCTCTACAGGACCAAGAGCAGCAGCTCGCAAAGAATCAGGTCTTCTGCCAAATGCTGGACCACTAGTTTGGCATCTATAGGGAGCGAGGCAGCGACTACTTCATAACTGACAACCAAGTAATAGCACATTTCCAGATCAGTCTAAAAGGAGGAGTCATGATCTATTGGCATTCATGAGAGTAAGTCAGATTTGTCATGGTCAGTCACAGAACAGAATGGTACTAGATATCATAGGAATAACTGTTGAGAAACAGTGAGCCAATTTTGTGGGAATGTTCCCAGGGTAGCAAAAAGATTTGTGGTCTGTCAACAGGGTAAAATGGCGACCATACACTTAGTCATGGAATTTTTTTTAAAGCAAAGATGTGGCCACACACTCCTTTTCTATTTGTTCATAACTGAACTGTGTCAGTGTCATTATTTTTTAGGCAAAAGTGAGTGGTTGTTCCAGTCTGTCGAAAATGTGCGCAAATACAGCTGTTAATCCGTAATCAGATGTGTCTGATGAGACAACCACAGGGAGCGAGGGATCATAAGCTATCATATGTTATTCCTCAGGGTGTATCCCCATTATATTGGAGCAGTTAACAAAGCCTTTACAGAAGTTACAGGTGTTATGCAATTCAGTCACTACAGGATCATTAGTTAAAAATCTTACACCTCAGAAGTTCAGGTATCTGGTGTGCTGTGACAGTTTCAACTAGAGGTGTACCATTACAAATTATTTTCAAATAACTTCCATGAATTCAGCCATGTAACACTTTCAGTGACAGCCAATATTTCAGCAGGAGAACACCCCGCCAATTTCAGGGCAAACTGCAACAAACAGCTGATGTACATGCAAATTCTCACACCGAAATATCGGCAGTTGCTGAATTCCCAGAGGTTATTTGAAAGTTGTATATGCCAGGAGAAACTCAGGTCTCACATTACAAAGTAATTTAACACTTTTTAAAGACCCAATTAACCCTTCAATCCCATGTGAATACAGAAAGGGGAGATCATTTCAAATGTTTCCTCTAATCTGTTGATTATAATGAAAGTATTATGGCAGATCAGTAATTCCGAGACTACTACTTAGGTGGACTGCCCATCCAAGCTCTCTTTGTTGGTTCGGAATAGGTGCATGACTGCACATCCATCCCAACAGGAGTAGATTTGAGTTTAAGTTGCTCTATACGAATCCCAGGAGTCACTAGGAAAACAAATTTTGACTTAGGCAGAGCCTCACATTGCTGAGCATGCCTTATACAATACGGAGGCAGCAGGTTGCCGACTAGAGGTTGCCAACTAGAGACTGCCTTACTCAACAGCCATTCACCTCCCTCAGCACACAGCACACCTCGAGGTTGAGTGGTTTTTTAAAGAGGTGTGTACCTTCCTTGTGGTCTAGGCAGCAAAGCCAAGGTCTCTGTTCTATGAAACAAGCAACATTCCATTGCCTGAAGTACACACAAAGTTTATGGTAGAAGAAGTCTGGCAGTGCTGACCAGTTCAAAGCTCAGAAGTCTGGAGTCACTGGGCCCATAGCCAAGTGCTGCTGGCAGAGTTCCTTGGGAAAACAACAGCCCTCCTTCCCTAAGTTTAGGACACTCTGCTTCAGGCTTCTTCATTGAAGCCCATCCGGCTTGGGTGGCCCTGCCAGTAGCTAAGCTACTGCATGCGTAGCTCTCAGTGTCACTGTGGCACACAAACCCTCTCATCCAGCACTAAAGGTGCCTATGCTAAGGCAGCATCCCCAGGCAGTGTAGCCTATCTGGTTATGAACTATGTTTTCTTGGTCGTATGTTGGGAATTCCATGTATACAGTCAGTGAGGTGGTAATTTGAACTTAATACTAATGCATTTCATTTTTTCTTCTTGGCAGAATTTAATGCACCTAAGCCAAAAGGCCATGCCAGATCTCCATATCTGCCATTTCCCTGTCTCCTATTATTATATTAAATTTGTCATGTTTCATCAGAATAAGTACTTCCTTCATGTGGTCATAGAAAGTGTCCACTTCTTGCTCATTTGTGTCTGCTGTTGGGGCATACACTTTAATAATGTTCAGTTTCACTGGCTTGGCACTAAGTTTTTAACAATACAAATCTAGGACAGCAGGGCAAAATGTGTAACACTCTCAGAAATGCACTCTCAGACTACCAGGTGTGCCAGTATGAGATGAGCGTTAAGATACAAATGTGTCAATAGAGAACATTTGTTGTGAATGACCTTAATTTTTTGTTTGTTTGGTTGGTATGACACCTGTCAAAGATATTTAGTATACATCAAGTCATGGAACAAACATCATATGTTTTCATCGTGTTAACAATGTCGAATTTTGTACCAGAAAGTGATGATTTGTGGAAAGCATTAATTTTTTGTTTTCATTTGAAAAAAAGTGCTGCAGAGTCGCATTGAATGCTTGTCGAGGCATATGGTGATCATGCTCTATCAGAAGCAACATGCAAAAGATGGTTTCAACAGTTCAGAAATAATGATTTTGATGTAAGAAATGAAGAACGTGGATCACAAAAAAAGTTCAAAGACGCCAAATTGCAAGCAATATTGGATGAAGATGATACTTTGAGTCTGAAGCAAACAGCAGCAATGCTAAATGTTGCACAACAAACAATTTCTGGCCATTTGAAAGCTATGGCAAAGATCCAAAAGTGTGGAAAATGGGTGCCACATGAATTGAATGAAAGACGGATGGAAAACAGAAAAACCATTTGTCAAATTTTGCTTCAAAGACATGAAAGAAAATCAATTTTGCATTGACTTGTTACTGGTGATGAAAAATGGATTTATTTTAAGAATCCTAAATGGGAAAAATCGTGGGTTAATCCAGGACAACCATCAACATCGACTGCAAAACCAGATTGATTCGGCAAGAAGACAATGCTCTGTGTTTGGTGGGATCAGAAAGGTGTGGTGTATCATGAGCTTCTAAAACCCAGTGAAACTGTGAATACTAATCGCTACAGACAACAAATGATCAATTTGAACTTTGCATTGATCGAAAAAAGACCAGAATGAGCCAGAAGACATGGCAAAGTAAGTTTTTTACACGACAATGCACCTGCACACAAAGCAAAACTGGTTCAAGATACAATCAAAACACTTGGCTGGGAGCTGCTACCCCACCCGCCGTATTCACCAGACTTGGCCCCTTTCTTTTCTTCAATGGGACATGCATTGGCTGAGGAACACTTCGATTCCTATGAAGAAGTCGAAAATTGGTTTGCTTCAAAAGACGAACATTTCTATTGGCGTGATGTCCACAAATTGCCAGAAAGGTGGTGAAAATGTATAGAAAGCAATGGTCAGTACTTTGAATAAAATGTTTTTACTTTTCAATTAAAAATTAGTGTTTCATTTTCATTAAAAAAAAAAGGCTCATTTCATTTCGTACCGGTACACTTGGTATAACAGCCATTCCTGATTTTGGTCCTGATTCCCAGAATAAAAGAGATTACCTCCAACAGTAGAAAACACTCCACTGTCACACCACTACATTTCTATTATACATGGGATATCAGTATTTAACCTTGTTATTTCCTGGATGACATCTATTTTTCTGCTTCATATACACTTCAAGTAGTCTGTGTTCCAACACTGATTTTCTTCCTTGTATTTCACTTTAATGTGGATCCACTCAAAACTGTTCCCCTGGAGTTCCAATTGGGGAACTATTTAAAATTCCCAAATGTCTAGAGATGAATGCATCCATGTGGTTCTCTAGGAATTCTGTTGGGGTAGTATCCTATTGCATTCCCACACAATGTCAGGTGTTCTTATCATGGAGGCAGATGCTGTAAGCAGCTGCACACTTTGGACCAGATTCTGCTGCTGCTGCTGTGCCTGTTGGTCTGCAGGAGGTATTAGATCTTCCTACTTTCCAGCATATCAAGGAGGGATCCCCTGGTGATGGAAAACAGACATAGAATACATAAGAACATTTTAAGAGGAAAGGACAGGTGGCTGGCCATGACATTGGTCGAGGCATCATCCTGGAATTTACCTGAATTTTTTTAGGAAAAGTACAGAAAATAAAACTAGGATCGCAGGATAGAGAAAATTTCCACTCTCCCACATACCAGGTCACTGACTTAACAATTACACTGCCTCATTCTGTTGGTCCCTATTGTTCAACAGCTATGCTTGCCTCTACCAGGTCCTTTAAATGGCATATCTACAAAAAAATTCATAATTTTGAGGTAAAACTTCGGAGGAAAAAAAGAAAAGACAATAAATAAAAATTTGTAGAGGTAGGAGGTTTTTTTATTTTTATTTTTTTAATTCTATCTATAAAAGAAGGAAATGCCACACATTAACAGCTGGATATACATAAAATTATCTTCCTGTAAGCAATTACTTTTCTTCTGGCATGGTACAGATTATTCTAATTATTTCTGAACAAATAAAACTGATGGTTGGGTCTGCACCCAAACACAAATGCCGGTACTTTAATTAGAATTTCACTTAACATTAGAGTTGGATCATAATAATAATTTCAAGGGATCAATGGCCTGGTGCAAGTCTTTCAATGCCACATCAATGACTTTAATGTCCCTAACCTATCCCACTAACGCCACTAAGGAAAGGTTCAATAAGGAATCTGAACCATGTGTCATTCCTGCCAAATCTTCACATCACTGAGAAGTTAAAGGCACAAAGAAAAAATTCATGGACCCAGATTCAATTCTGCAACCTTTCAGTTTTCAGCAGTTTTCATGCTCACACTCTACTGCTAGACCACCCGACCCAAACTGAGATGGATTGACTGAAAGATTCATTTGAACATAGAGTCAACTAATTAGAGCTGAAATTCCATAGATGCTGTAGAACTTTACATATAACTATTATTTATGGATTGGGTTATGTTTTGTGTTCATAAATATATAACAGGCAATATTAGCAGTGGCTTGGTCTTTGCTGTATGTCTCAGTTCAACCAAGATTGTTTTGTGCTGTTGATGTAGGATGTCTTTTTAAGAATTCTGCCTGTTTCTCGGGCCAAAATGAAATGGCCTCATAAGATGATACTTAATGTATTGAGATCAGTTTCCTTTTGTATGATCTCCACAACATGATTGGATTTATGCAATGTGATGTGTGAATTACCCCTATTCCTTTGTCATCCATCCCCATGCTTCTCCTGAACTGTCCACAGTTTTCTGTATGATCTCCAATCCCAAGAACAGTAGCTGATGGTAAGACATATTGTTCAGGACAGATTTATTTGTTTCTGGACTTGAGAGTGTTTGTTTGCAACCTTTCAATGATTTTGAGGCAGGATTTCACAACTTCCTGAACTTAAGCAAGCATCTCTGCTGACAGAGTTGAAATTGATAACATTTTCCAAATTACTGCATATATGCCAATATTTTTGTTTTACTGTAACTCATGGTGTGCCCAAGCAGTAGACAGTGTTCAGTGACATCTGATTTTCTCACTTTGTCTTTTTCATAATCTTTTGATACATTTTCAGGAATAAATTTTAACAGCATAAATGAGATCTGTTAATTTCTGCGATCCCCTGAAAGTTTGTTGGTAATAATGATCATAGTTAATAACATTTACTCAAGCATCATGTGCACCTTAGCTTGCCCCCCCCCCCTCCCCTCCCCCCCCCCCCCCCCCCCCCAAGTGCTTATTATGATGGTTCAATATCTCAATTTCAATAAACTTATTTAAGAGAGTTCACAAAACATAATGTACAAAATATTCTAGCATTTTTCTGGTGTAAATGAGAGGCAAAATGGGAGTCTGCATACCTTCAGAATCAGATGCTCCAGATGCATACATTCCCATTATATTGCTGAGAGCTGTACTCACAGTCACAATAGGACCTGTAAAATCCTTTGTTTCAGCTTTGTTCTCCTGGTTTGCATCCCACTCATCATCACTAAACTTCTTTTCTTCTTTCTCATTTTCAGGCTCTTCATTTTCATGACTGAAAGCAACTAAAAAATCACCATTTGTTCAAGTTTTATTTCAACTGAGAGTCAAAAACTGAACTAAAATTTTTTGATGAGTAACAAGAGTATCTAAAGCACTTAAAACAAAGACTATAAAAATGAACATAATTAGTTCTAAGAATAGTGCTCTGTGAATGTATTAAACCACAAAGTGGTCAATACTTTGTGTAATACCAGGAAACTACTTGGAAATGTCATATATTGCTTAAAGACATCAAAAGATCATATCAAAATATGGAAACTTTATTTATTCAATACAACAAGGATTGCCTGTTTAAGATGACAAAAATGAAACAACAAAGCAGCTATTACTCCAGTCTTGATTACATACATAGACGGATGACCCACTTCAGTACATTATGTTGTACATTTTGTAGCGATATGAAGATGGTCATAATAAATGGAAACCAGTTATTAAATTATCAGATAAATGAATCCAGTAAAGTTTCTAATATCTCCTTGTTTAAATCTCCTAGTATATAGAAAATAATGAATGTGAAAACTGAAGAGTATTCAGGATACAACAAGACAGGACTATGAGAAAATGTTGGTGACTGCACCACAGAGGCCTTCATAGAACATTTTTAGTAAGACATGTAGTAAAGAAACTGATGAGTCAATAGAAGCAATGAATTTAGCTAAAATGTGTAATTAATTTTCCTTGAGGAATATAGCAATTTCATATACTGAAAACAGCCTCAAAGCTCAAGTTACAATCATCTAGTGTGTGGATTGACATATAATCCCAATTCCTTAAAGAATCCAGAAATGAATTAATAAAACTATTAACACAAAGAAGAAAAACCAAAGTTGATTTATCGTACCCTCCGAAAAGGGTACTGAAATAGTTAATATGTCACTGGGACTCTTCTGGATTTATTGAAGACAGCTGAATCTGAAAAATTCAGTACTTATAAGCAAATTAGAAAGTTGCAGTATAAAAGGAGTGGCACGAAAGTTTCTTAATTTCTTATCTCTGTGATAGAACACAGTACAAAACTTCATTTTAAGAATGAAGGAAGATTCTAACAGTAAAATAAACATACAAGTTTCTCAACTGTAGTGTCATACACAGAGATAATACTGAACATTTTTGTTTCTTATATGTTCTTGTGACACAAAGTGGTGACCTAGAATATCAGGGGATTAGCAAAAGAAGAAGAAAACTTAACAGACTTCTTGAAAAATATTTGAACAGACATCACAGCAATAAATGAAACATAGAAGAAATTATGAGGAAACAAATACTAACAAAGAGAGAGAGGGGCTGGCCAATACTTACCTCAGCTCAGTACAGCCAATAGATAACACAAAACAGAACAGAAAATTTACATTCCATTCTTTGGCTTCCCTCTGACAACCATGCCTCCATCCTTGCTACCCTCCCTGTTTACCTTTCCCTGTTGCTTCATAACCTGGGTTGTGAGTAACTAAATCCACTTTCCCTTCTTCCCTTTTTTCCCCTCTCTCCTCCCTGATGAAGAAACAAAATTCCGAAAGCAGGAATGTAAATTTTCTGTTCTGTTTCGTGTTATCTATCGGCTGTACTGAGCTGAGGTAAATACTGGCCAGCCCCTCTATCTCTTTGTTAGTATTTGTTTCACATCTTTATATGAGATTTTCCATTAATCATTTAAATTATGAGGAAATAAATATATAGGCAACTATCTGATGCTCTACAGTGGAACAGCTCCATAAGAGATCCACTACAGGTGTAGCAATTTATGTTCACAACAACTGGGGAGAGAAAATAAGACAACTACATTAGTAATACAATCATAGTGTTGAACATCCTGGAGGAAAAAAGAAATCTGTCAGTGACTGGAGTCTATGCCCCTAACGAGTCAAAAATTGCTGAGTCCACATATTTTCATAACATCCTCCAAGAAATGCTACATAGATATAACAATAAACACCATACAATACTTCTGTGGGATATCTTCATCTCACAAGTAATGAGAAGAATGGAGGAGAAAACTGTAAACAAAAACAAGAGGTAGCACAGAGATTAAAAATAGCAAACATATTCTTTCAGAATAAAGACATTCACAAATTTTACAAGGCCAGGAAGAAGATACAGGTTATCATAGAATATGTGATAACACATGATAAACTTGAGGGAATAGTACGACACACAAGAGTTTTTACAGGATATGATGTGGGGTCATATCATTTTATAGTAATATCCCAAATAGACAAGTTCATAAAACTGAAGAAAAAACAAACGAAGTTTACATACAGTAGACTTGCTTAACAAAGACAGTGTCAGGGACCTGTACAAAGAAAATCAAACAGGTATCTGTAGCAGACAAATGTAGTAGAACATATTGGGCAGGAATCAAACAATACAAGAAAAGCAATAATGAAGGCTGCTGATGAAGCACTGGGTAAGTAGAAAATTATACGATGGAAATGGGACCTCAAAATCTTGACACTAGCCCTTGAATTACCAATAAATCTCACACAAAGTTATCTCCATTATTTTAACAACTTTGGAGAAGAAAATCATTGGATTTACAAACAGAAGAGGAACACCACTAAAAAGGTAGCAAAAGATGGGGACAGTTTGTAAGTACAATCAAAGATGACATCCACAAAAGATGAGCACTAGCCTACAAGAAAATGAAAATGCTTTACAAATAGACAGATAAAGAAATAGAAATAAGTAACACAGAAAAACGGCACTGGATTAAACACTACAAATACCTTTGGTATGCAGCCAGGCAGATAGGAAATGGGGAAACGGAATAAACAGGCTTGTAAAGTGTGGCTGATTTATGCACAGAAGAGGATGATGGAGGCTATGGTGGCCTTGAAAAACAGGAAAACTACAGGCACAGACAGCATGAACAATGAATTCGTAAAATATGGTGGAATCTTTCTCCACATGAGACTGCTAAATCCATTCAACCTATTTTGGAAAAGAAGTGTCACACCAAGAACAAGGCAACAAGCAAAAGTTGTGTCATGTATAAAAAGGAGAGAGAAATAACTGCCAAAATCATAGAGGGATTAGCTTACTAGAAGCAGCACACAAGGTTTACATTAGGGTCCTGAATAGTGGATTAAAAGTAATATCAAAGTGCTTATTAAGTGAAGTACAAGAGTATCTGTATAGAAATATCGGCAACAGATACAGTATTTATAATAAAGTAGATCACTGAGAAACACACAGAATTTAATCGAGACACCCATTTAGCATCTGATGATTTAGAATAGATCCTTCATGAAGTTAACTCAGATGAACTGAGAAGCACCATGAAGAAAAAAGGTTCCATTTAATAAACACTTTAAGAAGGCTAATACAATAATCATGTTACATACAAATGGAAAGCCAAATGAGATTTTCGCTCTGCAGTGGAGTGTGCACTGATATGAAACTTCCGTGCAGATTAAAAATGTGTGCCGGACCGAGACTCTAACTCAAGTAGGATGGAGACAAGGTACTGACAAAATTGAAGCTGTGAGGGCAGGTCGTGAGTCATGCTTGGGTAGCTCAGTTGGTAGAGCACTTGCCCACGGAAGGCAAAGGTCCCGAGTTCGAGTCTTGGTCACGCACACAGTTTTAATCTGCCAGGAAGTTACAAATGGAAATCTCTAATACAGAGGTGGGGAGAGGGGGGGAGAACTAAAATGGCTTTTATAAAATAGGACCCCATAAGAATGTAAATAGTGCTGAGCAATATAGCAGTACAACATGTCAGCCATTTTAATTATCTGGAATCTGATATCATACCTTACGAAAAATATGGTGATTTATTATTTGATCAAATCATACCTGGAGAGGAGATTTGGGCCAAACATGTGGACTGCAAGATCAAATTGAAGTTTATGGATTGGAGCACACAAATTCCCTCCAAAAACAAAGAAAATGCTGCAAAAATTATCTACAAGTATGGTTATGGTGATTGTTTTTTTTTGGGACAGGAAAGATGCATTTCTTGTTGATTTTCTTGAGTGTGCACAACAATCAATTCTGGAAGTTATTGTGAAACTTTGGAAAACTATGAAGAGCAATTCAGAATAAACACAGAGGAAAGTTGAACTCCAAAATTTTGTTCTTGGATGACAACACTTGACCACATACAGCAAATTGCTCTAGAGAAGTGTTCGATGCTTTCAAGTGGGAGGTATTTCCTCATACCCCGTATAATCCGGATCTTGCACTCAGTGACTACCACCTGTTTTCAATGATGAAGATTTGGCTCACAACAGATGCAGAAGTGAAAAGGGGGGGGGGGGGGGTTGACTACCCAGTTAAAGTCTCAGGTGGCTGAATTTTGACAACAGAATTTCAAATCTCTTCTGCCGCTACGATAAGTGCATAAATTTGCGTAAAGACTATGCTGAAAGGTAGTATGTAAGTGTCACTTTCAAATGAATACAGAAATTTTTTCCTGTACTACTACTTTTTTGTTTCGCAACACCAAAATATATTCTGGACAGTCCTCCTTTGATCCTGCCCATAGTCGACAGTGACTATGAAGTTATTCTGGTGTTAGATTTACTGGTTGCCCATCATGCCAAAGTTGACTTGAATGTTATTTAGTGGAATTAGATGGAGCACTTTTTCACCTTGGCTCCACAGTCAGAAAACTATTACTGTCACAAGGAATACCCAAGATGTTGGGTGGACTGCCTAAACTCCATACTAGATTCCTTAAAGTCAACTTGCAGGATATCACAACTGAAGGTACTGGGAAGTTAATTTAGGCTGAAGTAGGAGCTGACCTGCTGCTGAATTCATTGCATATGGTTGAACCTTTGTCTGGCAATGAAGAAGTGGGTAAAATGAAATGTTTTGCACAGTGTAGTTTATCCTAAATACAGGAACCTGAAGGAACCAAAATAATGCCTGTCAGTGCTGATAACTTCAGCACGAAAGAAGTACAGCTATCATGTGGTACTCTGATAGCTAATTTGGAAATATTAGACAAAGAAGAATTGGACAATGTTTCCACGTAAAATCACGTAACACCAAGACAGTCTGTCAATTTGACTGCACCAAGGAGAAAAGTAGCACATCTAAAGAGACCGGACGATGAGGACAGGAAAGGCTTTAAGAAGAATATATAGGATTGTTTAATTCTCCTGGCCTATTGTCTGCCTAGTCGCTAATTCAACATCATATCCTCAAGGGAAATGAAGTGTCTATCTATAAGAAACCATATAGAGACCCACAGCAACTACCGTATTTACTCGAATCTAAGCCGCACTTTTTTTCCGGTTTTTGTAATCCAAAAAACCGCCTGCGGCTTAGAATCGAGTGCAAAGCAAGCGGAAGTTCTGAAAAATGTTGGTAGGTGCCGCCACAACTAACTTCTGCCATCGAATATATGTAGCGCTACACAAGCATGCTTTGTGGGCACAAAGATAAATACTGGCGCCAAAACCTTTTTTTTTTTTTTTTCCCCCTCCGCCCCGAGTTTCGACCACTGCAATTTCATACATTATCCAACGAAGTAAATACAAATTCCGTATTGTTCATCTTCGAATGTAGCAGAATTTCAATGTACTACGAAAATCCAACTGGCAAGACTGTTAGGGATGTTTGTCAATATGGCCAACTCTACATTCCGAGTTTTTTCCTACCCGTGAGAAGAGATGGTTGCTAATAGGAACCTGATGAAATGTGAATCACATGCAGTATTCTCTTCACCATAAGAATAATACGAAAATAAACATTTTGCCATGTATTCTTTCGTGTTTGCTGCTCTCATTTAAATCCTGTCTGCCTAATAAACTACGAAACTACAGTGAAACAACAGCAAACGCGGAAGAATATACTTATCGTGTCATGTTTAAATTCGTATTATTCTTATGCCTAATAGTGATATAGTCAGAAATGAAGCACAGTAACTGACTAGATTTTAAATGTAAGATGACTTATTTCTGTGCAGAATTTTATGTACTAAAGAAGCGGCCGCAAAGATTTTCAAACGGAGAAAAATTTGCGCCTAACTCTCGTTCAGAACATGTTCTATCATACGCAGTCTATTATTTGGTTCTTGTTGATCATTATCAAAGAAAGCAGCAGTGTAAGTAACAACAAACTGCAGTCTCTTGTCATTGTTTTGCTAATGAGACGATTCCTCTTTTTTTTAAAAAAGCGGCGGTAGCGCGCACAAAAGCAAGTCATGCCGCGAGCGGCGACAGGCCGTACACACGCACTATCAGAATGCGACAAACAATGCATGACACAGTACAGTAATGCATTTTCAGCTTAGCGTGACGTAAACACCTATAACAAAGAAAACGGCACTTATCAGATCAAAGCAAAATAAGCAATCGATTCAAACCAGACGAAGCACGTGAAAAAGGAAGGGTACCCGTATAAATACGGACGGAGCGCCTGGCGCATAACAATGGCTACCTGGTAAAGCTTAACTGCTAAGCTTACGACTCGAACCAAACTACTGTAGCTGTATCGTCATTCATTCGACCTAAATTGTGTCTCGTATTACAATGGACCAACTTTGTTTCGATTTGGAGGTGCGGCCTAAAACTTTTCTCTCCCCTTGAATTTCGAGTCTCAAATTTCAGGTGCGCCTTAGATTCGGGAAATATTTTTTTCCTTTATTTCGAGTCTCATTTTTCAGGTGCGGCTTAGATTCGAGTGCGGCTTAGATTCGCGTAAATACGGTATAGCCTGTCATGAAATAATTTATAATACAGTGACTTCAAGATAGAATCACTGCAACAAGCAACAGCCCTAGTCAGCACCTGTTGTCATGGTCCTAAAGCAATCACCAGGTGGCAGCAAAGCATACAAGTTCTCTTTTGACTACCACTATTTAAAGCAGCAGATGCCTAGCCTATGCCGAATACTGAGTGTATCAAAGAGGTCTTTCCTATTTTGAAAATTCATCCAAACTTATTCATATGCCTTACAAACTTAGTCTTGGTGTCATATTGAAGGAATATAGATCAAGTTTTGACTCACTTGGTATGTTAGTATACCACTGTGCCATCACAACTGCTACCGGCAATTGCAGCAAGGATTGCTGCCTTTACCGGTCCCAAGCATGCTCAGCATTTGTTTTGTTTTAATGAATTGAGTTCTATGACAACTGTGCAATGTAATTTTTGTACAGAGTATGGCAAGATCCAGTATACCCACTATTTATGGGTGGCATAAGTGATTTATGGAAACTGGATGTTTAGTAAGACATAAATTCTCAGGTCATCCCTGTGTGTCTGACAGTACCATAAAACAAGTGAGACAAAGCTTTGTAAATAGTCTTACATCGACCCAGTGTGCTTCTTGAGAGTTGGGTGTCCCACATATGACTGGAGTGTTTTCAGAAAAATCCCACCTCTCAAACCATAGAAGTTACAATAGTGTTAGAACTAAAAGACACTTATACGATTGTTCATAAGGATTTTTGTGTGGACATCTTACATCAGTTGGACGATGATGATTTCATTTGAGAGGTTATCTTTAATGATGAATCACCTTTCAACTTAAGAGGAAAGTTAATAAACATAACTAAGATTTGGGGCAGTGAAAATCCAGAAAAATCCCTGGAACATGAACATAGTAGCCCAAAATTGAAAGTATTTTTTGCATTGAGCAAGAGCAAAATTTACTGACCTTTCTTTTTATGAGAGAAAACTATCAATAAAATAATGTACTTAAGACATGCTGGAAAAGATTCAGACTGAAGTTGAGATCAAGTACGTAATGTAGTTTATGCAAGATAACACACTACCACACTACCTCCCTGACATCAGGTATTTCCTAAATGTCTGCTACCAATGCAAAAATCACACCTTGGCCCATTCACTATGATAAATGAATGGGTGAAGGAGTGATAACTGCATGGGTCCCACGTTCACCGGACCTCACACCTCTTGATTTTTTTCATTTGGGGATTTATCAAGAATGCTGTGTTTGTTCCAACACTGAACTGCAATTCACCTCACAATTGAACAACTCACACCTGAGATGGCGCAACAAGTTTGGCAAGAAATTGACTTCACATGAGATGTGTGCCACATGACCAGTGCAAATCACATTGAAGCTGTTTACATTTAAGGTAAAAAACTTCATATATTTTGCTATAAAATGACACCAAAACCATATCTGTAAGTTAAATGAACAAATCATCATTAGTTTTCAAATTTCTAAAGTTCTTTTTGATACAATCATAATAACAGAAATCCTAGATAAACTGGGTCACTTGTTATTTCACAACTATGGACCTATGAAGTGTGCACCATCAATTAGAGGTAGTGTCTGGAGATCGTTCAAAAACAGCATTCTTAAATCCCAGCTAATTTCCAGCAGATTATTACATGGTTTATTGCAAGACTACAACCAAAGTAATGCAGAGTCTATTTGAATGATTTGTTCTCCAAAGATATCCAGGATTTTTTATTTACGTTTTGGTTTACATGCAGCACAGTTAACACGGTCTGGAAAATCCACCTGTTTTGCAAGAAGTCCATTGTTTACAACATATAATTAACCAAAATAGTGTACATACCTATTAACAATTTGTTGATTTCATAAAAAAATTTCCAACACCCACCACTGTAAAAGAATTAGTCGTTCTAAGGCCTTGCAAATTTTTAGTGAAAACTGTTTCCAAGATTCCCTGAAATTGCCAGATACCTCACCCAACTATTGAAAAAAAGGAACAAAGTTTCATCGGTCATGTGATCATAGAGCAGCATTTCTGAAGCTAAAAGGTCTATTAACAAGTACCTCAGTTTTCACTTTCCCTGACTATCAGAAACATTTTATACTGCATTGTGACTCTAGCAGCTTCGTCTTAGGTTGCAGGAACAAGAACTCGATGGACGAAAACACTCCTAGTGTGCACAACAAGGCAAATTAGTAGAATTATTCAATAACTGAGACAGAAATTCCTGCATTAATATAAGGAACAACTTATTTCCAATGTTATTTATATAAATAATGTTTTAAAGTAATAACAGAGCATGCATCACTCAAGTGCTTATTTAGACTTAAAGATCCAGCTAGTAGATGAACTACGATTTTGATTTTTAAGTAATACAATGCCCAGGGAAGTCGTGAGCAACCACAGATATTCTCAGCTGTAAAATACTCACTGTGGAAAGCACTGGCATAAATGAGGATGAATGGACAGAAAAAAAGATTGTCAGCAGTTTGCCAGACAGCCACAATTCAGCACAAAGATAGAGTGCTGTACAAAAAGATGGGTTGAAGATTATGCATAGAACTACCAGTGAAGTTAAGAACTGAGTTACTGACGCACACCCATGATTCAATTTTAGCCAGACACCTTGGTCAAAGGGCAATGGAATGTACATTACCACAACATTACTGGTGAATACTACACTGACAAGATGTCAATCAACCGTCGAAGGTACTCCTTGTGAGCAAAGTGTGGAGCTCAGTCGAAAAAGGATTATGTTACAAAGATTACTCAAGGCAGATAAGCAACTTCAAATAATTTGAATGGGCATCCTCATGTCACTTGCACTAACACTAGCAGGAAGCTGTTATGTATTGTAATAATCAATCATTTTTCACATTTCGTTTCTGTGACAGCTATACCAAACCAGCAGCCAGAGACAGTAGCCATAAGATAGTGAACCAGTGGATACTAAAATTCAGATTGCTGAAACAGTTATTACTGAACAAGGAACAAATTTGAGGTCCGATTTAATGAAGCACTTCTGCCAGTTATTGCACATTAAGACACTTTGGACTAGTGTTTCACACTCACAGCTAAACAGTCAACAGAGAGAGTCCATCATACCACTGCAGAAATGCTAAACTATTATGTTAACTCACATCATAGTGACTGGGATGATCTACTTCTGTACATCACAGGGGTGTATAATTCGAAAATCCATGAAAGCACAGGGCTATCACTTTATGAGGTGATTTTTGGCCAGAGGATACCTTCCCCTTTTGAGTTTCGTAAGCTTGCCCCAGGAAATGATATTTTGTCAGTGAAAAATTTCTGTAGAAGCATAAAAACTATTTGGCAACAGTGAACCAAAGCTTTAGAATGATAAGACAGAACCCATAATAAGAAAGAAGTGTTATGTAAGTATTACAGAGGCCAATTGGTTATGATGACCAACCTATGTGTACCACGGGAAAGACTAAGAGTTTGTGACACATTATCATGCTCACCATAGAAATTACATCACCAGTTAACATCAAATGCAGCTTCCAACCTGCCCCACAACTATTCACATCAGTTGCATTCATCACTACAAGGGAGCCTTCACTGTTGGCAACATTTTTAGAAGAGGGGAGGGGTCATGAGCAGGAATAATAAACTAGGAATAATACACTAACAACAGGATTTTCTCTTCCTTTAGGCATATGGTTCTTCCTCGCAACAAGAAGCAGCAGTTTCAGCACCAGGTATTGGGCTTTGAACAAAGAGGAAAAGGAATACAGGAATCTTTGGCATAATACGTTTACTATGCTGTAGGAGGGGAGCAGAAGCCTTCAAGGTACATCCTCTAACATGTGGTGTTTTGTCTATATGACAACCAGACATGTTAATGTCAGGTCATAAGTGGACCCTAAGGTTAGGCTGCAATCTTTCGGCCTATGAGAACAAAATTCAGTGGTTGGGACACACATTTGACAAAGTACAATGCCTGATAAACAACCAAACAAGACTCAATGATATGCATGGAGAGTGTCAGCTGCTGTGATCAGCGTTTGCACAACTACATACTTAGTCCTGAAAGCAGAAAAAGAGTTTGGCTGGACACAGGCTGTGATATATTGAAAACTGCCACCATTCATAGGTCATGTGAACTTATCTTGCATTGCCACCAAAATCTATGACAGAATGCCCAAAAGAAATAATTACAGACAAAACAACATTGTTCTGAAGATTAGCCCTGCACTATTATACTCTGTAGCAAACCAGTCAGTCATTATTTGCACTCGTTACAAGCAAGGTTGACAAAGTGCAACCCAGTGAACAGAAGGTCAGGGCTTGTTGCTCAGTGGTGCCTAATGTGATGTATCTGGACTGACCTTCCGATTTCTTGCCACCATAAAAGGAACTAACCAAAATGTAACTCGCATGCTGATTTGTGTATCTGACCTACCCCTAGAAACTCTACCCACAGACAATCCAAATTAGCTAAATCACATACTACATCTGACTCTCCTTGCCTCCTGAGACCTAATGTTAACTCTGAAAAATGGTCGCACACCTCAATGGAACACGTTTTAGACTGCGTACGAAAGTACTATACTGAACATCAACAACAACTAGCAACTATAGAACCCTCAACCTCAGCTGCCTGTATGAATTTAGCAGTGACAGAAATTGTATGCTACTAATTCAAGCACAAATCAGTCCCAATCCCATCTTTGTCTATCTTCAACCTACGTGTTGAAACAACTCATAACAGCATCAATAAGAAGCAGTTCAATGATGGTCAAAGTGAACCATGAACAAAGACCTCTTTGGAGAGCCAAGTGCTAGTGAAGTCAGGCAGAAAGTGTAAATAGTGCAAAGGATAAAGTGACACTGTGAGTGAAGGTGGGAGTGTGAAGTCTAAGTAGTTATAAATAAACCAATGTCTATGTTTCAGTAAAATCCAAGAGCAGATTTTTTTCCTTAGGGGGTAGGAATTGTAAAGGGAAAAAGTTATATCCGGACTTGGATGATGATGATGATGATTGGTTTGTGGGGTGTTCAGCTGTGCAGTCATCAGCACCCGAACAAAGTCTCAAGATTTTCAGTCCAATTTCTTTCACAGTCCAATCTATCCACTGTCATGTAGGATGATAATGATGAAATGATGAGGGCAACACAAACACCCAGTCCTCGGGCAGAGAAAATCCCCAACCCGGATGGTAATTGAACCCCATCAGGACTTGGAGCCATAGATGAAGCACCAGGACAGTAATCAGACGATGCTGGAACCAGCTTGCCACTATCACAAGGTCAATGTGGTGCAAACAACATTTAAGACCACCCAAACCAGCCCATCGGCACTCTAACAGAAAGGCAGTTATATGATGTGGAGCCTGTGCCACTTGGTGCTGTACCATTCAGCGCTGTGCTGATGATGCAGACACATCTACCACCACCAGGATGCAAACCACTATCTGCTGCATCAGCATCTGGGCACCAGGGCAGCCTCACACTTTGCTGTCATCCCAGGAGAACTGCAAGAGGGTCCAGCCATCCCTGCCCATGCTGGGGTATCAACAAAAGACATCTATACTCTGGGAACTGGTGTGTGATGCTAACAGCCATTTTCGCTGTAGCCGCAGTCAGCTGCAACTCACCTGACTGGGAGTGTGATGTCTGTACCCATGGACCGACACACTGAGAAATGCCATGGCATTCAATGCATCCACTGTTACTTGCAGTTCCATGCTAATGATTATAAACAAGCTGCAACAACAAAGTTATTGTAACCCTGATCAGACTTCTTTTGGCTGCACACCTCATCCTTTTCAGCAGAGAACCAGAGCCCACAACTAGCCATTCTGGAAATCCCATTGTATGCAAAGGTGCAGGAGCCAGCCACATTTTGCACTATTATAAAGGGTGATCAAAACTTTGAGTCCCATGAGGCACATTTGGTATTAGCGGATATAGGGAAAACTACAATGAAAGGAGTGACCCCCAATCACCACAACATCAAAATGATTAGTTGCGTGCAGTAGGTAGTACCATATGGCTGGTTGTCTACGAGGCAACCGATTAACATACTCTGATAGAATGGTCTTAAAGGGGTGCCAGTTACCACAGCTGTGCAGTGTGGTGCTGTTCTGCAGTGTAGTGATTCATACAGCCATGTGCACATGTACACCCATAAGGAGAAGGCAGAAATGGTTCTCACCCATGTGACAAGCATGAGTCAATGGGAAGCAGCAGCAGGATACCAGAAGTGACATCCAAACCGACGTAAACCTAGTCACAGAATGATTGGCCATTTATTGGCACAGTTCAAGTCTACAGGCAGGTTCACAAGAGACAATCTGAATTACCACACACAGCAAACAACAGGTAAATAATCAGCAGCCATACTAGCTAAGGCAATAGTGAGTCCGACTTTGTCAACAAGGAAGTTGGCACAGAAATGCAATGATACTGACAGACGGGAGTAATTCTGTGAATGGTTTGAAGAAAGATGAGAGTGGCTACTCAAAAACTTGGAGAGAAAAAAAAATCCCTGAGAATCCCAGGTATTTCCGGCCAAGTATTACAAATTTCCACGTGAATATATAAATTTCTTTCTCATATATCACCACTACAGAAATTAGTAAGTAATGGTCCTCGCCTACAAGGGAACGGAACTTTATAGCATACAAAAACATTTGCAGTGTTGTGTATATCTATAGTTTAGGGAAAACTGATTATATTATAGGTGGTTACAATAAAGTGGCTAAAAATAGCTGATAAAAGGCCACTCACAACAAAACCAAAAATATTAAATCTATTTTAAATTAAGCAGGATTACACAACATAACACAATTTTCAGCAAAAGTATCACACTTTAAATACTATTTTCAATAACAAATAATGTGTATTTACACAGTACTAATAATTTAAATGTTTCATTTATGCTAGTCTCAAGGATTTCATGAAACATTCAAGCCCCAACTCAAAACAAAGAAAATGTCTATTTAGAAATTTGGTAGGGGAGCAAAATTTTGAATTTTTCAGATAATTTCACTATTTATGAAGCAAATACAGTCACAATGCTGTTATTTAATTTTTTAAAGCCTTTATTTGTCTTTCAAATGCAAATACTTCTGTTGTAGCATTTTCTAAAATTTTCAAATGCTTTGTTTCCGACTCCTGCACTTCCAAGTCTTTTTTTTCTAAAATGGTTTGTCCTTCTGCAAAGTGTTGTTCTTTGAGTTGATCACAATATTCTGCATAATGTGAGTGTGGATTCCCTGTGCTGAGAACAAGGGATTTTGGAATATCAAAGTTGTCAATGCCTCCTATATTGGACACAGCGTCATATATTTGCCTATGTGTAACAACTGACGTCTCACTCATGTTTTCAAAGAGGCATTCACCACTAACTGAAAAGCCCATTTCAATGTTAGAATTTCTATGAGAAACATTGCAAACTAATTTCACAACAAGCATCAAATTTTGGTATTCATTACTATGGACATCCCACTGGAAATGATCAACTCTTTTTTTCAAAATGGCTGCATTCTTTAACAAAATTGGTTACATGTGGTGGGGAAGTCAGCACCTTGAATTCACAAATTACATTATCTGCTGCAGTTCCACTTATGAGGTTACTTTCTATGAGATCACAAAGCAGCTTATCAGGATGTCATTCTGCCAAACTGGTGTTTGACACAATCAAACCTGGGTCATGACACGTAATGGCACGTGTGAACAGGTAGTTTGAGGGTGATCTGTTATTAAGTTTCATGACAAATGTTTGAAGACCTGTCTTACATTCTTGTTGGAACTTAAGAATATCAACATCTGAACTGTTTAATTTTTTTACTGGTATCAAAACCTAGAATTCTGTTTTTTGCAGGTAATGGATTTTTCTTTCCTTGGCAGCAGCTAACCTGATTGATGTGCTTTTTTCTAGTATCTCTGGCTTCATAAAATGTCCTAATACTGTTTTTACTGTACAGCAGATACCAAATCTATGTGTAGAAATGGAGTTAACAGAGCATTTGTCTGGAACTGTGGTTGGAAAGGTTCAAAATAGCAGGCTAAAGACTTGAAAAAAGCATGTTTGGCTCACAGCAATGGGTCATTAGTAAACTTACTCATCAACATGAAACTTTCACTCTTTGATACTCACCAACATCAAACTTTCACTCTTTGGTTCACACCCTCGAGAAATTTCTTTGTTTTTGGTGTTATATCGATTGCTCTTTGAGCAACTGAGGAATTCTCCAGCCACCTGATACAACAAGTATTTTGGAAAAACAGTGGAGTCTGAATACTTAATATATAGTGCTCCCCTGGCTGGAACAGTCTTGAACAAATTATATGAGGCTCTCAACACTGAAATTTAGAGAATCTTTCCCTTTGGTATGTCTTTTGTCACATAAAAGGTCAGCAGATCACGAACGCCCAATAAAACAGGGATTAAGGTATATTGTTGTTCTCTCTCTTTCACCTTCATAAAAACCTTGTATTTACATTCATTTGTGTGTGTCCCACAATTTTATTCAGTGTCTCATAAAAACCAGTACAATAAAAATGTTGATTAAAATAAGACACAATTCCAAAAATAAGAACATATCCTGTCTTATCTCACTTGAGTTGCATCTTGTTACCTACGGCACTATCTTTACACATTCTTGAGACTACAGCAACATCCTTTTCAGTGTTCCTAAGTGACTTGTGTGTCAGAACTATTTCAATACACCAGAGAATTTCTGCTATTGTTACATCATCTTTTTAATACAAATTCCACAACTCTGCATGGATGATTTGCAACTAAAACTAACAGAGGCACTTAAAATTCTGAAGATGAGACCGGAGTGTGTAGTTCAGAATTATTAGGTGAGACAGAATAACAATTGACTTTTTCAGCTGAAAAAACACTTGAACTTGAGACCTGTTCTCTCACTTAAAGCATGTTGTGTATTGTTTTTCCCCTTCATATGGCAAAAAAGCACATGATGTACAATGTTATTTAAAGATATTTGGCTACAGCAGTAACTATAATAAGCTAAAGCAGGTTAACCAGGCACAGGTTCAAGCCAGTCCTCTAAATTTGTGTGACTTTCCGAAATATCTTGATAAAATGTCTTGAAATTAGACACTGCAGCACTAATAATTTGTAAAAGAAGAACAAAATACTTACACCATTCTCTCTCTCTCTCTCTCACACGCACACACACACACACACACACACACACACACACACACACACACACACACACACACACACACACACACTTCATTAATGTGTTTAAGCTGCTTACACACTTTCACAGGAAACATATTAGTATTGAAAATATGTTTGCTGTGGCATTTTGTGACTTGTTTACATCTTTCTTTCTGGTTTCTGTCCACACTGGTGGCAATAATTTCTTGCAATGTATTCCCATCGTCTGTAATGTTGTTTGTCTTATAGTTTTTGTATTATCTGCTACGTTATGTCTATTGATGAAGAAACTGTAATTATACATGGTGCTAAACTATTAATACTCTAAGTAAGTTCCTGTAAACAAAGTTAAAGGTCTTGTCATCACCAGGGGACGAACACATGCTAGAGAAGAGCTGGCAGTAATAACTCGCTATAGGAGTTGAATATGGAAGAAGCCACTGGTTTTCATAACTTTGTTTGGATGTCATCTACTGATTTTGAATACCAAATAGTACCTGAAATTATGGAGGGGAGGGATCGTTGGTGGAAGTCCTGAAGGTTTGTGTACCTGTAACTACATGAAAAACATCATTAAATATGCATATTATCTAATAATAATGCACAGGATAGAGTAGCATGGAGAGCTGCATCAAACCAGTCTCAGGACTGAAGACCACAACAACAACATTATCTAATTCTTATTCAGCTGGTATGATTTCGCATAAATCATCAACAATAACTTTCTTAAAAGTGACGCTACTTTCCATGTTGCTTATGAATATAACAAGAGAACGAACATAGCAGCAATTCTCTGAAGAGTATCTTTTTTGTGCTGTTCTTTTACTGCTTGGTTCACACATATAACAAGCAGATCTCAATGTGGTACAGCAATGTGTAATAACTCGACAGCCTTCTGCAATGACCACTTCATTTTCTCACAAAAACTCACTACAATGAGTGAAAAAACAACACAGATCAACTGTGTACACCAGACACAAAGCAACATACACTGAAGAGCCAAAGAAACTGGTACATCTGCCTAATATCGTGTAGGACCCCTGCAAGCATGCAGAAGTGCCACAACATGACGTGGCATGGACTTAACTAATGTCTGAAGTAGTGTTTGAGGGAATTAATGCCATGAATACCACAGGGCTGTCTATAAATTTGTAAGAGTATGAGCGGGTGGAGAGCTCTTCCAACAGCACATCGCAAGGCATTCCAGATATGCTCGATAATGTTCATGTATGGGGAGTTTGGTGGCCAGTGGAAGTGTTTAAACTCAGAAAAGCATTCCTAGAGCCACTCTGTAGCAATTCTGGACCTGTGGGTGTCGCATTGTCCTGCTGCAATTGTCCAAGTCCGTCGGAACACATAATGGACATGAATGGATGCAGGGGATCAGACAGGATGCTTACGTATGTGTCACCTGTCAGAGTCATATATAGACGTATCAGGGGTCCCATATCACTCCAACTGCACATGCCCCACACCATTACAGAGCCTCCACCAGATTGAACAGTCCCCTGTTGACATGCAGGGTCCACAGGTTCATGAGGCTGTCTCCATACCCATACACGTCCATCTGCCTGATACAATTTGAAACAAGACTCGCCTGACCAGGTAACATGTTTCCAGTCATCAGCAGTCCAATGTCAGTGTTGACAGGCCCAGGCGAGGCGTAAAGCTTTGTGTCATGCAGTCATCGAGGGTACATGAGTGGGCCTTCAGCTCCAAAAGCCCATATCGATGACATTTCATTGAATGATTTGCACTCTGACACTTGCTGATGGCCCAGCATTGTAATCTGCAGCAAACCCAGGAAGGGTTGCACTTCTGTCGTGTTGAACAATTCTCTTCAGTTATCCGTGGTCCAGTTCATGCAGGATGTTTTTCCGGCCGCAGTGTTTTGGAGATCTGCTATTCTACTGGATTCCTGATATTCATGGTACACTCGTGAAATGGTTGATGGGAATATCCCATTTCATTGCTACCTAGGAGACGCTGTGTCCTATTGCTCGTGCACCGACTATAACACCTTGTTCAAACTCATTTAAACCTTGATAACCAGCCATTGTAGCAGCACTAACCGATCTTACAGCTGCGCCAGACACTTGTCTTATATAGGCATTTCCAACCATAAAGTCCCATTCTGCCCGTTTGCATATCTCTGTATTTGAATACACATGCCTCTACCAGTTTCTTTGGCACTTCAGTGTATAAACATGCATTAGTGCCATGGAGCAGTGAACTGGTGCATTGTCCTGCTGCAATTGTCCAGCTATAATTGGCGCCGAGCCAAGCGGGTTGCGTAACCAGCCGGCTAGGCGCCCAGCGGGCAGTGTGGCACTATGCTTTATTAATTTTTTCAATCTGTTGCATCCTTGAGCCCCCGGTTTGAGATGTACCCTTGTCCGGTTAGTGGCTGACGCTACGGATCACAGTTTATTAATAATTGTAATACAAAGTAATATCACCAGTTACAGTTACATTTCCTTCAATCCATACCAACATTGCTACAGATATTAGTTTCTGTATTTACAAATATGTTTCGAAACAGTGTCCACAAGCAGCAACTGGATATATATTTTGAAAAATGTTTCAAGCTCAGTGTACATGTAGCTTCACAACTCATAACGACCTTGAACCCTATCTACCTCCCTTTCATTAATGCAGAACAATAACAATATTTTAACAACAACAATTTAAATAAACTTTTCCAAAAACATAAACCACAAGCAGAGAACATACTACAGGATAGCAAATTAAACACTGAAAAAAAAAAAAAATTCAAAATCAGTTCCAATCAGCATGACGGAGATTTAAACACGCGTGTTGAGAAATCATGTGAACATGGATCAAGCTAGTTTCATGTTTATATGCAATAACCTGCTTTATCAGTTTTAGTTAGTACATGAGATGCATAATGTATTTTGTTGACTTCATATCATATTTTGAAAATGCATATTTGCTAAAGTTGGTTGTGAAAACACCTTGTAACCATGTAATAAATGTTATACTGAAAACAATATTTTTACCTCACTTTTCTTGTAACAATTTAAATGTGACAAAATTTAATCACTGAAGCATGTTACCTTTAAGAAAACCATTATTTAACAGTACACTTGTTACCCATCAAACAATGCTGCAACGCAAGTCTCTGTTCCCCTTGAATGCACACTGCAGCCAATACAGGTCAATATACACACATCAAAAAAAGTTTTGCATCACCCAATTCAGAGAACTCCTAAAGACAGAGGTTGACTGTGGATATTATGTCACAGACACACTCCCTTCAACTGTTCAGAGATTTACTAAACCCACCAAAAGATGTAAACAACCATGCATGAGCAGTGCCTATTAGATGGAGGGGGTCAGACAGCTGATCGGTTCCAGTCAATTCACCAGGAAGGAGGTACATGGCTCATGTTGTCTGTACTTCAACCATGCCTAGATGGTCAATACCACGGTTTGACCATGTTCGCATTGTTACTTTGTGCCAGGAAGGGCTCTCAACAAAGGAAGTGTCCAGGCATCTCGGAGTGAACCAAAGTGATGTTGTTTGGACATGGAGGAGATACAGAGAGACAGGAACTGTCGATGACATGTCTCGCTCAGGCCGCTCAAGGGCTACTACTGCAGTGGATGACTACTACCTATAGGTTATTGTTTGGAGGAACCATGACAGCAACACCACCATGTTGAATAATGCTTTTTGTACAGCCACAGGACATTGTGTTACAACTCAAACTGTGCGCAATAGGCTGCATGATGTGCAACTTCACTCACGATGTCCATGGTGAGGTCCATCTTTGCAACCATGATACCATGCAGAGCGGTACAGATAGGTCCAACAAAATGCCGAATGGACTGCTCAGAATTGGCATTACATTCTCTTCACTGATGAGTGTCACATACGCCTTCAACCAGACAATCGTCAGAGATGTGTTTGGCAGCAACCTGGTCAGGTTGAACGCCTTAGACACACTGTCCAGCGGGTGCAGCAAGGTGGAGGTTCCCTGCTGTTTTCGGGTGACATTACGTGGGGCTGACGTATGCCACTGGTGGTCATGGAAGGCACAGTAGCGGCTGTACGATATATGAATTCCATGCTCCAACCGATAGTCCAACAGTATCGGCAGCATACTGGCGAGGCATTCGTCTTCATGGACAACTATTCGCGTTCCCATCATGCACGTCTTCCTTCAGAATAATGACATCCGTCTACTAGGGTTGCCAGCATGTTCTCCAGACATGGAGAACATGCCTGGGATAGATTGAAAAGGGTTGTTTATGGACAACGTGACCCACCAACCACTCTGAGGGATCTACGCCGAATCGTCGTTGAGGACTAACAGTGCCTTGATGAACTTGGGAATAGTGTGCCACAACAAATACAAGCATGCATCAATGCAAGAGGAAGTGCAACTGGGTATTAGAGGTACCAGTGTGTACAGCAGTCTGAACCATCACGTCTGAAGGTCTCACTGCATGGTGGTACAACATGCAATGTGTGGTTTTCATGAGCAATAAAATGGGCAGAAATGATGTTTATGTTGCTCTCTATTCCAATTTTCTGTACATGTTCCAGAACTGAGGTGATGCTAATACTTTTTTCATGTGTGTAACAAAATACGATGCCACACATTCGAGACAACTTTCAGTTTAACTCATTTACAGCAAATGTAAGCATATGTGACACATGGATCGTAGGTGGGCATTTGTGATTCTGAGCATGAATAATTATATTTTGTCATTGCATAACAAAAGGAGTTGGTGGGCTGTAAGACTGCAAATATTTTGAAATCAGTAAGTTTTAAATAAGGCATAAAATCATACGCATTTCTTCCTGCTAAAGTTCCATAAACTCAAGAACTCCACTAATCCTGAGACAGTAATTTGAAGAATCCTACCTTGAAGTACAAGCAACATATCGCCAATCTAGGTTTCTGAAACGAGAACCACAACTACTTTGGGAACAACATGTGGTCACCTTATCAATACTGGCTACAATGCCCACTGATGTTTGCTTAAAATACCAACAAGAAACTGAGTTGTACCAAGACTGGACCAATATTCACATAAGTAGTACTCTTTGAAATACACTGAAGTGCCAAAGAAACTGGTATAGGCGTGCGTATCCAAGTACAGAGATATGTAAACAGGCAGATTACAGTGCTGTAGTCAGCAACACCTATATAAGATGACAAGTGTCTGGCGCATTTGTTAGATCGGTTACTGCTGCTGCATTGGCTGGTTATCAAGATTTAAGTGAGTTGGAACGTGGTGTTATAGTCGGCTCATGAGCGATGGGACACAGCATCTCCGAGATAGCGATGAAGTAGGAATTTTCCCATACAACCATTTCTTGTGTGTTCTGTGAGTATCAGGAAACCGATAAAACATCATGAGCCTTGGTAAAAAAATTGCTGTTTTGAAGAGCGTGCTGCAGCGCGTAGTATGAAGCACTCGCCCTCCGTATCTGGTGGTGGTGCTGCTGTGGCAATCACAGCTTTGGTGTCTCCCTCTGGTGGGAAAGGGAAAAGGTTGCCTGTTCACATGTATTTACGGGGTGCTATGAGCTTGCCAGTGGGTCAGTCTGGGTGAGTCTGGAGTCAGTCTGAGGTCAGTCTCTCGTCCCCAGCTTGCTAGTCTGTCTCGCGTCCGAATTTGTGGCACAGTGAGAGAACTCAACAAGTGGTCGCCCAGTCGGGGGCTTAGTTCCTGCATCTGAGCCTGTGCGTTAGGCTGCCTGTCTGCTCGAGTTGATCAGGCAACGGTCATTGGCGGTTGGATCGATTGGTTGGTCGATCACGCACTGAGACACAAGATGACTTGTCCGCCTTGAGCGTCGGCGCATGTGAGGTCGCCACATGAGTCCAGTGGGCTGCACTGTATAGCAAGGGATAGTGGCTTCACAGCCGACATGAGAGCAACAGGAGTCAACTCACGACATCGGTCTGGCCGGTGCGAGCTACGACGCCGTGAGACGGGAGATCGGTGCGCCTTCCTGCGTCCATTGAAGCGGCTGGCAGCGGACGGTTCAGGAGAGCGTTTTGGGGGTTCTTTGCCAGAAATCACAGTTTATTAGAAGTTAAGTGACTGGTGATATGTTATTTCATTTACTTGTTAAATTCTACTTGTTTTCTTAGTGAGGTCACCAGCCGCTTTGTTTTGGGGTCGTCCCACCATTCTTCTTCGTTTGCCCACCCGCGGGAAGGTGGTTATTTATGAATTGGGTGGTCCGTTTTTCCCTTGTGGAGTAGAGGCGGGTTAGAGCAACCTGCAGTTCGAGTTGTTCGGTAATCTCCCTATCAATCTGCCGTACGTTAATAGCTGCCTCTGTCATGTTTGTCGGATTCAGTGTGTTAATGAATTTATTGCTTGAAGTGTAACGGCCTAATTCCTGAAATATGTTTTTATCTTGCCTATCATCTTGAGAGGCAGTATATGTGTACTATAGGGCATGTTTGGCCAACCTTGTATAATTTAATCTAAGATTGCATTTCATGGGCTTTTATTTAAATGGTCATTTTAGTATATAAAGTTGCCACCCTTCCACCGTAAGACTTTTCTTAGAAGTTAAAATCAAGTTGCACCTTCGGTGGCACGTTAATCTTTTAATTTTAGTGTTTTGTACCATTTCCATCCCTCCTACGGGGTGCATAGTTTGTGCGCTTGTGCAAATTGTTAAAACTTTTACTTTAAGGTAATCTGGTGTGTTGCAGATTTGCACCTGTGTAATCTTTCAGAGGTTGTTGTGAGCGGTCGTGACTATGGCCATGTCAAAAGAGAGCGGCAAGGTTCTCAACCCGAAAGCTCATACACTCAAAAATTTGTTTTTTTCTGCTCTGAATAAATTGTAACTTGATATTTAGAGGGTGCTTTCTGCTTATAATTTTAAATCTGTTTTTTAAGAAAAAAAGCTTTTAGGAATAAAATTCCCATTTGTTAAAAGCAATTTCATTTTGATTTAATCGTTTACTCCCTGGCAACTACTTCCACGCTCACATAGTGTGATTAAATGTGTTAATGTTCTTGATGAATCACTAGTAAATAAAGTAAATTCTTAAGAAAAAGTTTTGAAAGTAAACTCACGGTTCACATCAAATCTCTGACATCGCTGCAGTTGGAAAAACATCCTGCATGAATGGGACCAGCAATAACTGAAGAGAATCATTCAAGGTGACATTAGTGCAACCCTTCCGCAAATTGCTGCAAATTTCAATGCTGTGCCATCAACAAGTGTCAGTGTGCACATAATTCAAGGAAACATCATCGATATGGGCTTTTGGAGATGAAGGTCCACTCGTGTACCCTTGACAACTGCACGACACAAAGCTTTACACCTCACCTGAGCCCTTCAACACTGACATTGGACTGTTGATGACTGGAAACATGTTGCCTGATCAGGCGAGTCTTGTTTCAAATTGTATCAAGCGCACGGACATGTAAGGGTATGGAGACAACCTCAGGAATCAGCATGCCAGCAGGGAACTGTTCAATCTGGCGGAGGCTCTGTAATGGTGTGGGGTATGTGCAGTTGGATTGATATGGGACCCGCGACACATCTAGATATGACTCTGACAGGTGACAAGTACATATGTGTCCTGTCTAATCACCTGCATCCATTCATGTCCATTGTGCATTCCAGCAGACTTGGGCAATTGCAGCAGGACAATGCGACACCCGCCTCATCCAGTATTGCTACAGAGTGGCTCCAGGAACACTCTCTTGAGTTTAAATACTTGTGCTGGCCACCAAACTCCCCAGACATGAACATTATTGCACATATCTGGGATGCCTTACGATGTGCTGTTCAGAAAACATCTCAACCCCCTTGTACTCTTATGGATTTATGAACAGCCCTGCAGGATTTGTGGTGTCAGTTCCCTCAAGCACTACTTCAGACATTAGTCGAGTTTATGCCCTGTTGTGTTGCGGCACTTCTGTGTGTTCGTGGGGGCCCTACAAGACATTAAGCAGGTGTACCAGTATTTTTGGCTCCTCAGTGTTTTAGATACTTTGAAATTTATGATTTATATAGCTAAATAAAATTAAATTACAATGCTAAGTAAAAAAAAAAAAAAAAAAAAAAAAAAGAAAAAAAAAAAAAAAAACCACAGAATCCCGAGTTTTTATGAAATTTCTGAAATTTGCTGAGACTTCCCTGATTTTTCGAGGTAAAACATAATTCTCTGAGAATTCCATGTTTTCCAGAAGAATTGCCACTCTGAAGATGCACACACCAGCAGAAACTTGGAGCCGACATCTTCTTCAGTGATTAAGTTTGTTTCCATTTAAACAGGAGGGAGAATCGACATAACACCATTCACTGGACGAACAACAATCCGCATCTCACTGTTGAGGCATATGGTCCGACTAATTCTAGGATAAATGTGTGGTGTGGCATACAGTCTTTCAGCATGATGGTGCACCTATACACTTCAAACAAAATGTTTGCTGGACCCTAAATAAGGTTCTCTTTGGGTGTTGGACAGGTAGACGGGTTCTGGTGGAATGTCCACCTAAGTCGCCAGACCTGACACCACTGGACTGTTTCCTTCGGTGCACCTCAAGTCTACAGTGTACACCAACACACCAAGAACATTAACTGACCTGCAGAAGAATATCACTAAAGCCTGTACAGAAATACCAACAGTGACGTTACAGCCAGTGTCCAGCAGTGTCCATTGCTGGAGCAGGATGACAGTCAGGCTGAACACCTTCTGTATTAGAGGTACGTGGAAACAACTCACTGAGGATGGCAATTCCATTGAACTAGGCCTACTAAGTTTCAGGTCATCACTGACGAATGATACAACTTTTTGTGCATACGATTAAAGCATATTTATAGCATCCATTTCACTCTTTGCATTATCACTATCTTTACTAATTACTTGTAGACATTGTCCTATGGAACATTACTTTTGACTCAACCCTCATAAGAAAAGACAAGTGGAGAAATGAATAGAGCAGTGGAAAGGCAGCTGTCAAAGTGGATAAATGGTAAGATCAATGCTACAGAACATGCTTTGTAGCCATAAAACCATGAGATTCAAGTTGATAGGACACAGGTTTTAGTATACACTGGTGGGAACTATGATAGGATGTAGAGTGAGGCAGTAGACATCATCAACTTAGTTCCTACCAGGAAGAGGTATTAAACTCAATTGTATCTGGCTTCTGTACTGAAGAGGAAGTTCACCAGTCTTCAACTATGGGATGGTATTAGGCAGTGTATCCATGAATCAAAAATGGTCAGCCATGTTTGAAATTTTTTTTTTTTTAATGTGATTTACCCCACTCTTGCTGCAAGTGTAGCTCATCACACGATTTCACCTCAGTCAGCATCAAGCCACTGTATGTAGTAAATTTAAGCATGACACTCTCTGCAGATGGTAAAGAAATATTTGATTTACCAAGAAAAACATTTGCATCATTGCAATTTTAACAATTATGAACAATCAATTCTAGAACATTACCACAGGCCACTACTTTTGATCCAAATCACATTGCTCTAAATAACCCGATGGCCCGCAAAGTAGTAGTTGGGATTCAGTAGAATCCAAGGAGGATTTTGAGCATCCAATCTGAGACTGTTCAGTTATTATGGAATGGTTCTAAGTGAAATGTGACTCAAGAATCTGAAGCAATCTTTGAATGAAGGGCAATCCATTTTTCCACTGACCATTGATAGATCCAGAAATCTCATTCTCCTCTAACTGTCATACACTGTATTCAAGCCGCTTGTAACCTGTTAACAACAGTTTCATTGTGACCATGCGGTTTATCTCACAAAGCACATTACTTTCATTGAAAAAATTATTTGCTGTAGCTAATAATAAATCTGTAAAATAATCATGTCTGTCTGCCTGCCTTTGAACATGCTAATCTCCAAAACTAATAGATGAATTTTCGTTGTGTTTTTGCAGGTAACTTAAGAATAGTTTGAGGCACCGTATAGGCTTTATTTTATCAAAATCGAACCATGGTAAAAAAGGTTTCCATACATATTATGGAAATGTATGTATATATGTATGTTTCAAATCTCCTCCAAATGCACTGGACCAATTTCACCTGATACACACATCACTTTCTATCTGGAAATAATTACTGTGGGAGTAAGAACAACCTATCTATCAAAGTGGTGGGGGTGAAGAAATAGTGCAAGTCACAACAAGTGAATACCCACGTTTTCTTCATTCAGCATTTGAGAACGAGAGCACTTAGTGAATTGCAATGAACTTTGCACAAAAAACTTTACAAAAGTTTTACTCACTGACACCCCCCACATACTGATGAAATGGAAAAAGTTTATTGCTTACTGGCAACTGATCTTATTGCATGTACAGCAGCTTACATACTCACTATCATTCATCATAACAAAATTGCTGATATGCGAGAACAGCCATGGATAACCGCTGGTACACATATGGGAATGATCAAAACATTAGTATGGGTGGGAAAACTTGACTTAAGCGATAACATGGTAAATAATGCAAAATTAGCAGTTTTTAGCTCAATAATATGAAAATGGTGGTTTTTATGAGATACTGAAGATTTAATAATTTTCTCATACGAAAATATTAGAAATCTGAGGATGGGAGTTTTTTTAACATTTGTAACTGTTAGTCCTTAAATGTTAAAACTGCATTTAGCATCCTCATCTCCTCAAGGCTAAGTTTCATGTGTAACCTTAAAAATGGTTGTTCATTTGATGTGTAATGAACTTGGCTTTGAGGACAAAAATAGCACTGACATTGGCAAAAAATACAAACCATTCTGGCAGAAACCAACACCCATTCTGGCAGAAACCAATGCCAATTTGGAAAAAAAAGAACAAACCAAATTTGGAAAAAAGTGCTGAATTTGGCAAAAATGACATGGAAGTTGCTAAAATAAATTATACTGAATTTTGGAGAAACCACTGACGTTGGCAAAAAAAAAAAAAATACCAAATGTGACAAAAACGCAATTATTTTAGCAGTAATACAACTAATTTGACATAAAATAACAATGAATCTAATAAAAAATAGCATTTGGCAAAAAGTAACGAAACAAAACACTTGGCGAAAGTAACAAAACAAAACAAAACACTTGGCAAAAGTAACAAAACGAAACACTTGGCAAAAGGTAACAAAACGAAACACTTGGCAAAAAGTAACAAAACGAAACACTTGGCAAAAAGTAACACTGCATTTTTTTTTCTTTTTTTGCTTCTACTTCATTCATAATGCAGGCACCTGATTATATCACATCACACATCCCTGACACAGAATATATAATTGTAAAATTCACCTTATGTTTGTTTTGATAGCAAGGATGCGATTGTCTTTTGTTTTTTTCCCACGCTGTTTTGAGATCGCAGTTTGATGACAATGACATCTAACCACATTTCAGTGACGACCAGTCAATCACCTCACCTGAAGAGGGCTGAATGGTTGTCAGGTTGATTTTTCACTCTGCAGCAAAGTGTGTGCTGATATGAAACTTCCTGGGAGATTAAAACTGTGTGCCGGATTGAGACTCAAACTTGGGGGACCTTTGCCTTTTGCGTGCAAGTGCTCTACCAAACGAGCTACCCAAGCATGACTCACGAGCTTCTGTGAGGTTTGGAAGGTAGGAGAAAAGGTACCTGTGGAAGTAAAGCTGTGAGGATGGGTCGTGAGTGATGCTTGGGTAGCTCAGCTGGTGGAGCACTAGCCCGCAAAAGGCAAAGGTCCCGAGTTTGAGTCTCAGTCCAGCACACAGTTGTGATCTTCCAGGAAGTTTGATACCAGTGTTCTTTGAGAAAAAAAACACTAATACAAATGAGTCATGTGCTCTTGTGATGATATGAAGATTCACATTCACTAAACATCCAAAAATATTGAAAATGAAACATCATGCAAATCAGTGAATCATTGTCTTCATTTTTAAGTGTTTAAAAGCTACTACCAATGAGAACTTTAATAATAATAATAATAATAATAATAATAATAATAATAAAATTAAAATAAGACTGTACCTGTGCCAAGAAATGCAGGTAGTTTGCCTCTGCAGTTTCTATTCTCTTCTTCATCTGAATGATATGTCATCGAGATCTGCTGTCGTGTCTTTCGAGGGGCTCTGTTTATTTTTGCTGGTTTTGTATTGATAGTATTATCAGCTCTGCTTGCTGATCTTTTTCCTCTCATATGTAGTGAACCTTTTTTTACATTGAAAAGAAAGAATTAATTAATTAAAACAGTTCAGGAACAACTGATGTTAAAATAATGTGTTTAATGTTATTTGTTCTGCAATGGTGCCATTCTAAGTTCACATATCATGAATCCCTCAGACATACCCAGACTGAAATAATCCACACAGAAAGCAAAAATTAAAAATCTTTAAAAGGAAGGTACGACATACCTCGAGCCCAGATTTTTATGTAATATCAACACACAAAATACGTTCATATTTTTGTAATGATAATGGATAACATATGTCAGGTAATATTGCTGTTGTTGTTGTTATGGTCTTCAGTCCTGAGACTGGTTTGATGCAGCTCTCCATGCTACTCTATCCTGTGCAAGCTTCTTCATCTCCCAGTACCTACTGCAACCTACATCCCTCTGAATCTGCTTAGTGTATTCATCTCTTGGTCTCCCCCTACGATTTTTACCCTCCACGCTGCCCTCCAATACTAAATTGGTGATCCCTTGATGCCTCAGAACATGTCCTACCAACTGATCCCTTCTTCTGGTCAAGTTGTACCACAAACTTCTCTTCTCCCCAATCCTATTCAATACTTCCTCATTAGTTATGTGATCTACCCATCTAATCTTCAGCATTCTTCTGTAGCACCACATTTCGAAACTTTCTATTCTCTTCTTGTCCAAACTATTTACCGTCCATGTTTCACTTCCATACATGGCTACACTCCATACAAATACTTTCAGAAATGACTTCCTGACACTTAAATCTATACTCGATGTTAACAAATTTCTCTTCTTCAGAAACGCTTTCCTTGCCATTGCCAGTCTACATTTTATATCCTCTCTACTTCGACCATCATCAGTTATTTTGCTCCCCAAATAGCAAAACTCCTTTACTATTTTAAGTGTCTCATTTCCTAATCTAATACCCTCAACATCACCCGACTTAATTCGACTACATTCCATTATCCTCGTTTTGCTTTTATTGATGTTCATCTTATATCCTCCCTTCAAGACACCATCCATTCCATTCAACTGCTCTTCCAAGTCCTTTGCTGTCTCTGACAGAATTACAATGTCATCGGCGTACCTCAACGTTTTTATTTCTTCTCCATGGATTTTAATACCTACTCCGAATTTTTCTTTTGTTTCCTTTACTGCTTGCTCAATATACAGATTGAATAACATCGGGGAGAGGCTACAACCCTGTCTTACTCCCTTCTTAACCACTGCTTCCCTTTCATGTCCCTCGACTCTTATAACTGCCATCTGGTTTCTGTACAAATTGTAAATAGCCTTTCGCTCCCTGTATTTTACCCCTGCCACCTTTAGAATTTGAAAGAGAGTATTCCAGTCAACATTGTCAAAAGCTTTCTCTAAGTCTACAAATGCTAGAAACGTAGGTTTTCCTTTCCTTAATCTTTCTTCTAAGATAAGTGGTAATGTCAGTATTGCCTCACGTGTTCCAACATTTCTACGGAATCCAAACTGATCTTCCCCGAGGTCGGCTTCTACCAGTTTTTCCATTCGTCTGTAAAGAATTCGTGTTAGTATTTTGCAGCTGTGGCTTATTAAACTGATTGTTCGGTAATTTTCACATCTGTCAACACCTGCTTTCTTTGGAATTGGAATTATTATATTCTTCTTGAAATCTGAGGGTATTTCGCCTGTTTCATACATCTTGCTCACCAGATGGTAGAGTTTTGTCAGGACTGGCTCTCCCAAGGCCGTCAGTAGTTCCAATGGAATGTTGTCTACTCCGGGGGCCTTGTTTCGACTCAGGTCTTTCAGTGCTCTGTCAAACTCTTCACGCAGTATTGTATCTCCCATTTCGTCTTCATCTACATCCTCTTCCATTTCCATAATATTGTCCTCAAGTTCATCGCCCTTGTATAGATCCTCAATATACTCCTTCCACCTTTCTGCTTTCCCTTCTTTGCTTAGAACTGGGTTTCCATCTGAGCTCTTGATGTTCATACAAGTGGTTCTCTTATCTCCAAAGGTCTCTTTAATTTTCCTGTAGGCAGTATCTATCTTACCCCTAGTGAGATAAGCCTCTACATCCTTACATTTGTCCTCTAGCCATCCCTGCTTAGCCATTTTGCACTTCCTGTCGATCTCATTTTTGAGACGTTTGTATTCCTTTTTGCCTGCTTCACTTGCTACATTTTTATATTTTCTCCTTTCATCAATTAAATTCAATATTTCTTCTGTTACCCAAGGATTTCTACTAGCCCTCATCTTTTTACCTACTTGATTCTCTGCTGCCTTCACTACTTCATCCCTCAAAGCTACCCATTCTTCTTCTACTGTATTTCTTTCCCCCATTCCTGTCAATTGTTCCCTTATGCTCTCCCTGAAACTCTGTACAACTTCTGGTTCTTTCAGTTTATCCAGGTCCCATCTCCTTAAATTCCCATTTTTTTGCAGTTTCTTCAGTTTTAATCTACAGGTCATAACCAATAGATTGTGGTGAGAGTCCACATCTGCCCCTGGAAATGTCTTACAATTTAAAACTTGGTTCCTAAATCTCTGTCTTACCATTATATAATCTATCTGATACCTTCTAGTATCTCCAGGATTCTTCCACGTATACAACCTTCTATCATGATTCTTAAACCAAATGTTAGCTATGATTAAGTTGTGCTCTGTGCAAAATTCTACCAGGCGGCTCCCTCTTTCATTTCTTATCCCCAATCCATATTCACCTACTACGTTTCCTTCTCTCCCTTTTCCTACACTCGAATTCCAGTCACCCATGACTATTAAATTTTCATCTCCCTTCACAATCTGAATAATTTCTTTTATTTCATCATACATTTCTTCAATTTCTTCGTCATCTGCAGAGCTAGTTGGCATATAAACTTGTACTACTGTAGTAGGTGTGGGCTTCATATCTATCTTGGCCACAATAATGCGTTCACTATGCTGTTTGTAGTAGCTTCCCCGCACTCCTATTTTCCTGTTCATTATTAAACCTACTCCAGCATTACCCCTATTTGACTTTGTGTTTATAACCCTGTAGTCACCTGACCAGAAGTCTTGTTCCTCCTGCCACCGAACTTCACTAATTCCCACTATATCTAACTTTAACCTATCCATTTCCCTTTTTAAATTTTCTAACCTACCTGCCCGATTAAGGGATCTGACATTCCACGCTCCGATCCGTAGAACACCAGTTTTCTTTCTCCTGATAACGACATCCTCTTGAGTAGTCCCCGCCCGGAGATCCGAATAGGGGACTATTTTACCTCCGGAATATTTTACCCAAGAGGACGCCATCATCATTTAATATGCTATCATGAACATATTTCATAAATATTTTACATAAAGCAATAATTTCAAGCGAAATCAACTTTTGAAAAACAGTACATCCTACTGTTTTATCTTAATGCACATTTTAACATGCCAGAAACATAAAATGTACATTAAGAAGGTGCATTATAATTTTTGAAGTCTATCTTGCTCAAATTAAAGGAAGTTAGTTTCAGTCACATCTGTTTACTAAAATGTTCATCTTCACTGCAGTTACCTTTCATTCTAATGGGCAATGAATGATCAGATACTTCTCCAAATTCTCTGCAGAATGTCACTAATCAAAAATAATGTTTTTGTGAAGAAAAATGATCTCTCCATGTCACAGGATATTAATAGTGAAACTTTTAGGGAACGACAGCTGGAGCATCTTGTCCCCCACTGAGGATATTGCAGATAGTAGTAAAACATAGTGTCAAACCTATTCACTGCTATCTGCTGAACGTCGTCTTTAATGTCAGTTAGTTTGCATTTGACATCCTCAACAACATCTGTAAAGGCAACCTGATGGATTCTAATTCTTTAATGTCTGTGGCAAGGAAGACAAATTTCATATGGATGTATGCCAGATTTCTGATTTTAGGTTCGGTGAAAGCATTTTCTGGCTCTCATGAGGAAACTGATGATTCTCTTGGAAATGAATCAATCATAGATATGACAGCATAAAAATGTTCATTAAAAGAGCCAACAGTTTCGATCCACGCACCCCACCACATTACCATAGAGTAGGGCAACAAAGCTAGGTTTGGGAGCAATTTTTGAAAGAGACACACACAAATCAGGGCTTTGAGAAAGACTTTCTCTGTGCATGAAATTATCTTATTTACTTCTGGGTAGGTGCCTCACACTTCTTCAATGATCTGTTTCACTACATAGGCCAGACGATGAACTGGATTAAATATGGACAGAATACACGTAGGGTACTTGCCACCTTTGACAAGGCGGTTGCAGCATCTGAATAGATAACAACTTTCTTCTTCTTCTTCTTCTTCTTCTTCTTCTTTTTGAAATCCTCAGACCCCGGAATTGAGACTGCCCATTCACAAAACGAGCTACTGTTGAACACACACACACACACACACACACACACACACACACACACACACAGTCATGAACTCATTATTTTTATAGGCAATTTACTTCCTGTCTTTAGCTGTTATGGTACATTAGATTTGGATATTTTTCAAAGGGCCAGTCTACTAGGAGTGTGGGTAAATAAGAATGGTAAAAAAGCAATAATATGCAATTTTATGAGGTATAATGTGTAAATACATAATTATGTAATTCTTGTGAAACATGTAAAAATATGTAACAATAATATGAAACATATCAAAACTGGCAGCATAATTACTGATCATTTACACTTTTCACCTTCACTCGATAAAGAACTGAACTTCTTTTACTGTATATCATATTTACTGCACTGCATCAAATGAAGTAAAATGTTGCACAAAATTTTAAAGAGGCTGCAGATGTAAAAAAGCATTGCGTAAACTTTGTGTATGACTGATTTTAGCTCATACATTGCAGTATATGAAATGTAATAAGATACTGAAATTTTATTTAAACTTTTTTATTTAAACTATTTATTTAAACTTAAGTTACTGATGTTTATATCCAATGGACGGTTGGGAACAAAGCACCCTTTTCCAACCTTTGAATAGGGTATTATGGGGTCATAACAATCATCATATTTGATATACAGTTCAAGATAGTAAAACATGGTTTTTGCAAATGATAGAAGGCACATATGTTGTTGGTAAATTCTCATTTTTGTTATTAACCGAGATATGTACGTAACTTGTCTGCAACACTAAGAGGTCAACAGTTAAGGGTGTATACATACATTAATAGCACTGTACGAAAATGCAAGTGGAGCACCTATACATGTCAACTGCAGTGAAAAAGTTAACATAAAGAAGGAAATGGATAATAATGATAACTATGACAACAACAACAACAACAACAACAATAATAATAAAGGACGATATTTGCAAAATAAAGGAAACATTGTGGGCTGATTATGAAGTCAATGCTGTACAGTGCAATTTTTTCCATTGATCATCTTTGAAAAGATGTGAAGAAGGTGAGAACAAAGAGAAGAAAAGATGGTTGGAAAAGGTTGTGGTAATAGGATTAGAGAGGGAGTGGGGAGGGAGGGGAGGTTACAGAGAGGGGAGAGAGATGGGAGTGAGAAACATACAAAGGTAATTGAAAAGAGGATGTGTGACAACAGGGCAAGGGGGAGGATATCTGAGAAGGTATTCAGGGGGAAGGTGGCTAAAACATGGAGAGGCAAGAGACAGTTGGGGAGGCAGAGAGACAAGACGGTAAGAACGTGACGAGGGGTGGAGATCCAAGGGAGGCAGGGAAGAGGAGAGAGCAGTGGCACATTATGTAGTGAGGCACCATCACAGGGAGCAAAAGTGGAAGGACCACATGGCAGAGTGTAAGCTGTGGAGAGGCAATATGATTGGGTGGGGGCAGGGTAAATGGTTTGTAATATAAGAAATGGGAAAACTGGAAAACATATAAATAAAAAAATAACCAGTGTGTGGACAGAATATAATTGATTTACTGCATAAAATCCAAGACATGTTATTAGAATGGACAGTTTTGAGGATTTAAACTTTTTCTTTCACTCAAAAACTCTGTATGCAATTTTAACTACTTTTTGTCGACCCTTTACTTCTGGTCAGTGCAGCAGTAACACAAAAAATTAATGTGTAAGTTATGGTGATATTATCACATGTCTATTGTCCCATGTCTAATACTCCACATACAATAAGCCGTCAACATTGAAAGTAAACATTTCTAGACATTTAAAACAACAGGAGATACCACAAACATGTTACACATTCAGGGGAAATAGAAATTTAGAGTACTGCAAACAAACCATCCTCAGTCACAGAAGACCTTCAATTTAAAGTGTATCCAAATTCTCAAAACCAGATTCAATTCACTGACTTCAATGAACGTAATGAAAGATAATACACTCAGTAATCACTAAAAAATAACTTAGTACTAAGATGTCATGACTGCAAAAGAACATATACAATGTCAGAGTTATAAGTATTAAGCATTTTCAAATTTTCTGTTTTTGTTTACAATGTAACATTCACATCAACCAAATGACTAGATTTTGTGTATGAAGAAAATATATTGTTCTATGAAATAAAACAGTGGATATTATTGTAATATCATTTTTACTCCACATCTGAACCACTCCTGTAACATTTTTTCATTTATCGTCACATTAATTTTGGCAAGACAGAGGTCTATCTTTTATTTAATTATATGGAAATTGTGATTCAGTGCTCTGAATTTGAATGTCTGCACTAACAAGAAGAAAAGCTCTGTACATGTAACTACCTCTCGATTCATTACGTCTTCCTCTTCTTACTGAAAAATCAGGGTTAAACCTAGTTTTCTGATCCTCTAACCTTTCACCTCGTTTCATTTTCTCCTCACGTTCCTTCTTCTGTTTCTCAATGTTTTCTTTAGTTGGATAACGTCTGTAAGAATAATGATCATGAAATGAGATAATTATATCATTATTAAACTTAATCTAGCAGGAGATAACTTTCCAAAATGACATCTATATTTGTATGAATTTGGCACTATATTTTGCATCAAAATATCTCTTCTTAAAGGTTACTTACAAGTCGGGTACCCTTACAATGACCATTTTTTCAATTAAACTGATTTATTAGCTAATAACACAACATGAAAATGTTGCCTAGAAAAACTTCTACAAGGATCCAACAATGGTGGCCTGTTACCCGGTTTATATTTATAGACATCTCTTACACATAAACATGAAAATCAGAAGCTAATGTTCTAGAACAGTGTTCTGGGTAATTATGACCATTAATTTGCTAGGAGAGCACTGAGGAAAAAGAAGCACATGAAACAGTCCTTTATCCATGCTACCATTCTTCATCTGCAACAAAGCCTTCAGGATGACATACAGCTTAGTGCTGTATGCAGTAAGCTGGCTTGAAAGGCAAATGTTGACGAAATAAGCTGGTAAAATGACTGACAAGGAGACCTTACAGACTATGTTAACTGCTAGCACTATAATGTTATTCTCGAAAATAAATAAATAAAACACTAAAAAATGTTTTTGAAGAGTTGATAATTTCCGAGCACTGAAGTACAAAGCATTTACAACACCTAAAGTTACCTCTATATCTGTTGATGACTCTACTTTCAAGATAATATGCTACATCCTCCCTACCAAGAAATCCTCAATCCAGCCACATATTACCCAATTCGACTGTACTTTTGATAATAAGTGTACATGTGGTACCAAGTCAAATGCTTTCTGGAAATCAAGAAATACTGCAGCTACCCAGCTGTCTTGATCCATGGCTTTCAGGATGTTGTGTGAGAAAAGTGCAGTTTGGTTTTCACACGATCTATGTTTTCGAAATTCACACTGGCTGGCAAGGATGAGGTCATTCTGTTCAAGATACCTCATAATGTTTGAGCTAAGGTCATCTAACACTCTACAACAAATAGATGTCAAACCTGTACTTTCTTCCAGCTACTGGACACAGTTTTTTGTTGGAGAGATTTACGATAGATTATTGTTAACAGAGGGGCTAACTCAGCCATGAATTGAGTATAGAATCTGATAGGGACTCCACTGGGCCCTGGAGCTTTGTTCAGTTTTAGCGATTTCAGCTGTTTCTCAATGCCACTGACACTAATAGTTATATCACTCATCTTTTTTGTGGTACAAAATTAAATTTGGGGACTACTTCTGGGTTTCCCTTTGTAAAGGAACATTTGAAAACAAGAGTTAAGCATTTCAACTTTTGCTTTGCTACCCTCAGTTTCAGTTCCTGTCTCATCCATGATAGCCTGGACACTAACATTGGTGCCTCTAACAGAATTTATACATGACCTGAATTTCTATGGGTTTTGTGAAAGATCATTTGACAATATTCTGCAACAGTAGTCACTGAAGACTTCATGGATTGCTCTTTTCACTGACAAACACGTTTCATTCAGCATCTCTGTATCTATAGCCCTGTGCTTTGTTTTATACGTCTTATATAGTAGTCTATATAGTAGTCTATGTTTCTTTAGAAGTTTTTTTACAGTGACCGTACACCATGGAGGATCTCTCCCATTATAAACTGTTCTACTGGGTATATATCTATTCAGTGTATGGGCAACTATTCTTTCTAACTTGAGCCATAGTTCCTCTACATGCTCATGTCTTGAGCTAAAAGTTTCAAGTTCCTCTTTGAGGCATGACACTATCATTTCTCTGTCTAGTTTGCTGAACATATAGATCTTTCTGCTTGTTTTAGATGTCCTTTGTGTTTTGGTATTCATTGTTGCTGTAACTGCCTCATGGTCACCAATACCACCTCCGATGTGGTGTTCCTCAAAGAGGGCAGTTCTGTGTGTTGTCATTAGACCTAATATATTTCCATTACAAGTTGAGTTCTGAACTACCTGTTCTAGGTAGTTTCCAGAGAGGGCATTTAGAATTTTTTCACATGATGTCTTGTTACCCTCACCACTAACAAAACTACAATTACCTCAATCAATTGTTGGATGATTAAAGTCTCCTTAATGATTACGGTATGATAAGAAAACTCTTGTACAAGTGAAATGAAGTTTCCTCTAAAGTGTTTGGTTACTTTAGGAGGAGAATCCGGTTATTGATAGAACGATCCTATTATAATTTTATGCATGCCCTTGATACTGAGTGTTGCCAAAACAATCTGTTCAATTTCTATCTTGCTGGATTTAAATTCCTAGTCTACTACGACAAATACACCACATCCATTTCCAGTTTCCCTATCAATTTTCCCCCAATTATCTCACTACTATAAACCTCAAGTTTTAACCTGCTTTCTGTGTTTATATTATGTGAGCTTCAGAGCTTTTCAGAAGCACTTCAAATTCTGGCACTTTGTTGCAAATGCTTTGACAATTGATCACTAGGATTTTGACACACTCATCTGCTGGAGGCAATTCTTCAGATCTTACGCTGGTAACAGCTACTGTTAACTGGATTGGATGGAGAGTTGTGTAATCTAAATAAACCATTGTTTGCATCCCACACACTGTCAGCTAGCCTCTGATGTACAGTGCACACTTGACCTGTTTAGGGCAGGCATCTAACTCTCAACCATATGGTGCAAATCTAGGAAGTCTCAGCCTAGTTTGTCACAGAACCCTCAGAGTCTTTGGATAGAGCCTTCCACTCAGTTCAGCACATGGGAGCCACAATCTGTTCTGGGGACAATGCTGCAGATTGTGAGCTTTGTTGAAATTGTATGAGGAAGGTTGGTACTCTCAACCCTCTCTCTAGTCACTGGAAAGATACAAGTACGACCTTGGATCTCAGATAAAAGGCATTGTTTGTTTCAATGTGTACCACAATATTCAGTTGGTCCCAATCTTTTAATTTATGAGTTTGATATGTGACAGATGTTCTCAGTAGTCTTGTACAATTTATTAATTTATGGTAAAAAAATAGATATCTATTAAAACAACAGTAAACTTGGTACAAGTTTCACTACTTCTGTGAAGTGTTTTTCAGGTTAAGCATTAATTTATGATAAAGGTAGACAATATACACCCTTATTAAAAGATAAAACTAATATGACATGATACTTTACTTATTCACAGTTTGTTGTCTCTTAACTGAAAATCTTTTTTGAGTACTGAACAGTATTAAGCAGTGACAGACCTGCAGTGCGGTAAACACAGTTTTTACCCACAACAACCAAAGAAATTAATGGAGATATTTCACAGTGCCTACTGTTAACAAGAGAAATGACAGGAACAAGTGAATTCTTGGAGATATGATTGTTCACAGAATTTATACACTACGTTGCAGCACTTGATCCAGATGAGGACAAACTTGAGTTCACATGTTAACAGAGTACTTTCTAGGTACCAACTTCACTGCATAATTGTGGATACAGATAGAGAGTAGTTCATATGAAGACTGCAGCACGTGCACTCGCTGCACAGAAGTTAACATGATAATGGTTAGCCATGGATGGAAGATTTTTGGTGGGGTGGAATATTTAGATACTTTGAAAACACACATTTGTTTATGAAACTGTATGGTTGACATTTACTAGAGTAGATGAGCTACAGCTTCAAGCAATAATCTGGTTTATGTAATAAGTAGTTAGTTAACAAATTACAAAAGGTTGCAGAACTATTTAGTGTATCCACTGGAATTACATATTTACAAGTACAGTTTTCATATTAGAAATCATGATATTTTCTGCAAATTCCTAATTATTGGCTTTATTGATTAAATATGGGCGACATTTGGTCCAGAAATGTGGAAATTAGAAAGGCATACTGGCACAAAGCCAAAGGTAATTTTGGTTGCGTCTAGACTTCAATATGAATTATCTGTTAAGTTAATTAGTTTCCGGAGAATTAAAATAGGTTACTGTAAAGTTTTTCTAGTGGTATGTGTTGAAACCACTGATCAGTTCAGTCAAAGTTTGAGATTTGATGTCATTATGATCATTTCAGTTATTCATTTCTTTTAATCAATATGATTTCCAGTAAAACTAAACACATCACAAATCAGCATACTGAAAGTTATCATCTGAATAATGAATTTGCATGGAATATGGTGTGAATAACACTTTGACCCATGTGGGCATACATTACATACATTTTTTTGGAAATAATTTCATTTATTCATCTACATTAATGTTATCTACTTCAAAGCAGTCACCAATAGATACTATATACACTTATGCCAGCACTTCTTCCAATCCCCGAAACTCTTTATCTTTTAATCTCATCTATGCTTGTAAAATGATGGGCCTCCAAAGGTCTCTCTAATATGCAGAAAAAAGTCACAGGGCCATATGTGCCGAACATGGAGGCTGGGGCATCATTACAGTGTTGTTTCTCAGTAAAAATTCACAAACAAGCAACAGAGGCATTTGGCACAAATTCGCTGTCACACATTTCATTGCCAAAACATCCCAAACAATTTCATGGCATGAGCCAATTGATACACCAATGTCATCAGCAACTTCTCTGACTGATTCTGTTATCATTCATAATCATTTCTTTCACTTTTCCACGTTTTCATCAGTAGTTAATGTTCCAGAGCATACAGAACACTCTTTATCTTCAACATCTTCACAGCCATTTTGGAAATGTTTATATCACTCGTAAACCCTCATTTTACCCAGTATGCACCACCAGTAGCAATATTCAAAATAGTTAAATTTTATTTCATTTCTATACAAAAATTCTTTGATCTATTTTTAAACCATGTTAATAATCACCACTTGTAAGAAAATATATGTAACTTTCTTGACAAGTAACTGAACATACAATATGGCTACCAGTGTACACATACATTTCACCGAAGTTTACCAATACAACGAAAAATCACGTACATCTCACAAAAACCTCATGAAAACACAAAAGTCCCAATACTTCTGAATATACCTACTTCATGATATGGATAACTAGAGAAAATGGAAAATGAGAAAAAATTAATTATTAATAGGAGTACAACATAGGAGGTTGGATAGTTCTAGCACACACTGTTTCACATCCACTATCAGGTTTTCCCAAATCAAATCAGCTACTGAGTTCAACATTTTGTTGACTACTTGGAAAAGTATGTTCCTTCATATATCAGAGAGAGAGAGAGAGAGAGAGAGAGAGAGAGAGAGAGAGAAATACACTGTTCCCTGTAGGTTGGAAATTGAACTGTTGGCGCCATCAGGTAAAAGAGCAAGAATAATTTCTTGTTGTAGTTTGTAACAAATATTAGAAGTAATAAATACAGTCATATTAAAATAATATAACTTTTACTGAAACATACCTTATAGACTAGTTTTGTGCATCACCATGTCTATCTCACAAACAAAAAACGTAGATTGTGCAATACTTTTTTCTGGAAACAATAATGCTCATATATCGTGTGGCCTCATAACATTTAGTCTGCTTGCTAAAGGGTTTACATAAATATTATGTCCTGAGTTAAGTAAGTTAATACCTCAGATTTCCCGAGAATTATACTCTCAATTTAGTGTTAAATACTGGTACTTACATCTTTCTAATGAACAAAAAACTGGTGTCTGTTCAAGAAAAATACATTAAAAAGTAGTAATGTTTCTAGGACACTCTTATGTACATTTATTCACATCAGTGTTAATGTTGTCAGTTCAGGTGATGGTCAGTTTATAAATTGCTTCATATTTCCCTAGTATTTTTGTACCTGTTAAAGACTACCCACCTCCTACGATTACTTCAATCTGAAAGTCAGTTTCTTAGTTGTGCTTACTCCAGTCTCATAACAATGAATTTGGTAACACCTTAAAATGATTATCATTGGCAGATTGAACTAATGAAAGCAATGATACATATATGTCATCTTACAATCACCATTAAGTTCCTGTGTTTGTGTGAAATTACCTTAAGCAAGAACATGTTTGTACCATATGAGGATACGTGTATTTGATAGGGAAACAACATTCAGTAATAGCAGTTACCTCATTTGGCACACGGGTTAGTTTTAGTACTAATGTGATGTGGTGTTTCACTTTGGTCACGCGTACTAACATTGGAACATTTTCGATGGCATTCTTTCCTTAGTGAATCGTGTTCTGAGTCCCTTAACTTCAAATAATGATGGAAACTATACCACAATTCTAACACTGAATATTACAGATGATTCAATACATAATACATGTCTAAAAGATATCTGGTGCCATGGTAAAGTTTGCGACTTATCATATGTAGGTGAAACAGGTGGCAGATTTCAGTTCAATACAGGGAAAATATGGTTATCTACAGAACACTCTTACATACCATCCCATGCTCAGGTGCATGGAGTCCATACAAAACAGAACTAATAGAAGATTTTGAAAGATGAAGAAGGGCAACACATATGGTCATAGATTTGTTTGAAAAATGGGAGAGCATCATGGATATAATGAAAAATTAGAACTCTTGGATGCTTTAAGATAGGCACCAAGTAGCCCATGAAAGCCTAATTAAAAAGTCTCAAGAACCAGTATGAAGTGAGGAATATAGGAATATACTACAATAACCATATGCATTCCTGCCCTGAGAGACCATAAAGACAACATTAACTACAGCCCACACAGGGGCATTATGTTAGTGTAGTTAACAACAAAAATACAGTGCATTGTTATTCTGAGAATAAGCCCAGTAATGAAGTAAAAAGAAACTCTAATATGAGGTACAATGGGAAATCTTCCTTCACCTTCCACCCTGGTTACCTATTTCACCAAGGTTTCCAGCATATGAATGCATACACGAACTGAAGTAAATCAAGTATTTTAAATGCAGCTCACCACACATTACTGTTAATGTATGGTAGGTCAAGCTCAAAAATTAGGAGGAGGGAGAGAGAGAATTCTAACGGACACTGAACCAAGTGAGGTAGCACATTGGCACAGTAACAGTTGCATTTAAAAATTATCCTTATATTATTAAAATTCAAGGTGTAATTCTTGAAGATGCACAAGAAAATTTGTTACAGGTATGTTAAAACACACAAAAATAATTATTTGTGTTTATTACATCCAAAGATGCACAATGGAAATGAATTAACTCTTTTGCCACAAAAAGCATAATTAACTGAATACATGAAAATCTCGAAAGCTAAACCTGGGCTCTAAGACCAGTAATGCATTATATTTTCTTATTAAATACACAAACAAAACATGCTGATATGAATAACTTTGTGCCATGATAAAGCAAATTCGAACATACAATTCCCTACAGTTATTTTATTTGTGATGATCAATTCTCATTGACATATCTGCTGTTTTAATTCAACACCAGCAAATAAGAAATTCATTGACTTTATGGTGGACCGTATAAAACGTAACTTACTTTTTGCGTTCAGAAATCCATTTTGCTATGTCTTCAGGTTTGTCTGTGATGGCACTGATCTTACTGTACAGTCCTGTTGCATGCTGCATCTCAACATGACGCATGACGACAGCTGCATGTGCGGTGAACTGACAGCCTTCCAAACCACAAGTCTGATGCTGTGACAGATGTTCTGTCAGAGTTTCTTCAGAGCGAAAACTTCGATCACATGTCTCACAGTAATGGCTGCCATCTTTAGAACAGGTACCCTGTAGGGATAATAAGGGACATTATCAGTTATTTAATAGAGACCATTTCTTCTTATCCTCTTCATTTACATTATTCAACAAGATGCACACAATACATCCATTTTCACCATTCTATCCTTCTTAAATGCATATGTACCGGTAACTCTTTTACCTGTAGGTATTTCACAAAGAAGTAACTTATTTCTACATGCTAACTTCTTTCTATGTACTTTCTATGTATCAAGGAAATCCAGCTAAATTTCTGATAATCTTTGAGAAAAATGTCCTTTAACAAACACATGCTCTTAAACTACTTACTAAACTTTCCGTTCTGATGTGTGTGCCCTCAGAGATGTTACCTAGAAAAAGGTTCAAATAACCTACTGGAATACACATACTTGAATAATTGTTGTTGTTGTTGTTGTTGTTGTTGTTGTTGTGGTCTTCAGTCCTGAGACTGGTTTGATGCAGCACTCCATGCTACTCTATCCTGTGCAAGCTGCTTCATCTCCGGGTACCTACTGCAACCTACATCCTTCTGAATCTGCTTGGTGTATTCATCTCTTGGTCTCCCTCTACGATTTTTACCCTCCACACTGCCCTCCAATACTAAATTGATGATCCCTTGATGCCTCAGAACATGTCCTACCAACCGATCCCTTCTTCCAGTCAAGTTGTGCCACAAACTTCTCTTCTCCCCAATCCTATTCAGTACCTCCTCATTAGTTATGTGATCTACCCATCTAATCTTCAGCATTCTTCTGTAGTACCACATTTCGAAAGCTTCTATTCTCTTCTTGTCTAAACTATTTATCGTCCATGTTTCACTTCCATACGTGGCTACACTCCATACAAATACTTTCAGAAACGACTTCCTGATACTTAAATCTATACTCGATGTTAACAAATTTCTCTTCTTCAGAAATGCTTTCCTTCCCATTGCCTCTCTACTTCGACCATCATCAGTTATTTTGCTCCCCAAATAGCAAAACTCCTTTACTACTTTAAGTGCCTCATTTCCTAATCTAATTCCCTCAGCATCACCTGATTTAATTCGACTACATTCCATTATCGTTGTTTTGCTTTTGTTGATGTTCATCTTATATCCTCCCTTCAAGACACAATCCATTCCGTTCAACTGCTCTTCCAAGTCCTTTGCTGTCTATGACAGAATTACAATGTCATCGGTGAACCTTAAAGTTTTTATTTCTTCTCCATGGACTTTAATACATACTCTGAATTTTTCTTTTGTTTCCTTTATTGCTTGCTCAATATACAGATTGAATAACATCAGGGAGAGGCTACAACCCTGTCTCACTCCCTTCCCAACCACTACTTCCCTTTCATACCCCTCAACTCTTATAACTGCCATTTGGTTTCTATACAAAATGTAAATAGCCTTTCGCTCCCTATATTTTACCCCTGCCACCTTCAGAATTTGAAACAGAGTATTCCAGTCAACATTGTCAATAGCTTTCTCTAAGTCTACAAATGCTAGAATTGTAGGTTTGCCTTTCCTTAATCTAGCTTCTAAGATAAGCCGTAGGGTCAGTATTGCCTCACATGTTCGAATATTTCTACGGAATCCAAACTGATCTTCCCCAAGGTTAGCTTCTACTAGTTTTTCCATTCGTCTGTAAAGAATTCGCGTTAGTGTTTTGCAGCCGTGACTTATTAAACTGATAGTTTGGTAATTTTCACATGTGTCAACACCTGCTTTCTTTGGGATTGGAATTATTATATTCTTCTTGAAGTCTGAGGGTATTTCGCTTGTCTCATACATCTTCCTCACCAGATGGTAGATTTTTGTTAGGACTGGCTCTCCCAAGGCCGTCAGTAGTTCTAATGGAATGTTGTCTACTCCCGGGGCCTTGTTTCGACTCAGGTCTTCCAGTGCTCTGTCAAACTCTTCACGCACTATCACATCTCCCATTTCATCTTCATCCTCTTCCATTTCTATAATATTGTCCTCAAGTACATCGCCCTCGTATAGGCCCTCTATATACTCCTTCCACCTTTCTGCATTCCCTTCTTTGCTTAGAACTGGGTTTCCATCTGAGCTCTTGATATTCATGCAAGTGGCTCTCTTTTCTCCAAAGGTCTCTTTAATTTTCCTGTAGGCAGTATCTATCTTGCCCCTAGTGAGATAAGCCTCTACATCCTTACTTTTGTCCTCTAGCAATCCCTGCTTAGTCATTTTGCACTTCCTGTCGATCTCATTTTTGAGACGTTTGTATTCCTTTTTGCCTGCTTCATTTACTGCATTTTTATATTTTCTCCTTTCATCAATTAAATTCAATATTTCTTCTGTTACCCAATGATTTCTACTAGCCCTCATCTTTTTACCTACTTGATCCTCTGCTACCTTCACTACTTCATCCCTCAAAGCTGCCCATTCTTCTTCTACTGTATTTCTTTCCCCCATTCCTGCCATTTGTTCCCTTACGCTCTCCCTGAAACTCTGTATAACCTCTGGTTTAGTCAGTTTATCCAGGTCCCATCTCCTTAAATTCCCACCTTTTTGCAGTTTCTTCAGTTTTAATCTACAGTTCATAACCAATAGATTATGGTCAGAGTCCACATCTGCCCCTGGAAATGTCTTACAATTTAAAACCTGGTTCCTAAATCTCTGTCTTACCATTATATAATCTATCTGATACCTTCTAGTATCTCCAGGATTCTTCCATGTATACAACCTTCTTTTATGATTCTTGAACCAAGTGTTAGCTATGATTAAGTTGTGCTCTGTGCAAAATTCTACCAGGCGGCTTCCTCTTTATCGTTAATGTTTTAGGAAAATGTATTTTAAGAATCATATAGAGAATTATTATCCACATGCAAAAAATGTTAAATATTTGGTGTAAACATAAATACTGAATGAATGCAATTTCAAACAACTTTAACACACACAACACTGCAGAGTATCTGTGCTCAATTCCTGCTGAAAAAATCAAAATATTTCACTGTCATCATGAAGAAACTCAACTGAATATCACACTGCAATAATTTCAGTTCCCCTATCAATTAGGCACATAAATTACATTTCAAACATTTCATTTACAATGAGAATGACAATTACATTGACATTAGCTCTGGTGCCATCAGTGTCATACAATAGTTAGTGTTGCTGGTTGGCATTGCTGCAGGTCAGCAGTTCAAACCTGACAACCAGCAATTATTTGCTATTTTGCATTTATCATTTCTGGTAAGGTTCTTGAAATATCTTATGTTTGTAAAGTTTGTATACCAGGAATATTCAATGTTTGTATAAATAACTGCATGTTAGCATTCTTAATGAAGGTGCTTTCATTGATAAGTATTCTATTGCACTGACGAACCAGTTTTTGGATTTGGACTTGAGTGTGGCTATGATGTGACATTGTTTGGTAGAGATACTGGCTACTTTGAAACATCCAATTAGGCAATGTAAAACCCATCGCCTACAAGGACAGGAACCAAAATACAAGCAGTACATCATTCCTACAGTATAAATATTGAGGAGACCAATGGATTCAAAGCCAGCAGTAAGTCAGCTGCACATCTTGCACTGATCAGTGTTCTCTAGAGATGCTGCTCAAAACTCAAAGAAATTGCTGAAAGGATTCAACCGAGTCGCCATATACAACAGGTGGGATGACATGATTTGTTGGCAAATGTTTACTTTTACTTGGATGGTAAAGCCCAGCAGCGATACAAGAACAACATAGCTCAGTCAAATTTCAGGCCAAATTACAGAAAATGTTTGGCAAGAAGCAGCACTTTCATACATACTGAATGTTTTGGCTCAGTAAAACATAGTGAAACTGAATATGACAGAAGCTGACTTACTCTCACACTTGATGAAAGGAGTCCCAGAAGACATGTACCTTGATCTTCTAGTAAATGGTGTCACAAAAACAGGGAAATTCATCAAGTGGCACTAATGAATCAAGGAAGTACAACAGAAGAGAATTGGATGAATTGCCCAACAGCCAATTATGGTCTATGTAGCAGTTATGAAAGACCACTGTGAGCTCACCTCTCTTATACACCGGATAGTTTGAGAAGCAATACATGACAGCCAGAAATGTCAAACCAATTATACAAGAGATATTGGCCTTGAATGTTAAGCTGATATGTCAGCAGGTGATAGAGTGTGTCGAGGACGAGATGTATTGGTCTCTAGCACCAATCACCACTACTGCTTGACGCCCCATCAAGAAAGATCTCTGCCAATCCGTTTTGCTACCACTATCAAACGACAATCCAAAATCCAACTAATACAGGTAGAACCTACTCTTTAACCAAGTAAAATATCCTGCAGAAGAACAGACATTTCGAGGACAGAAGACAATATGCCACTCTGTTTTCACTGTGGACATCTTGGACACATTGTGCACTACTGAAGAAAACACTAATGTTCAACAACTATTACCCACAATACATCAGCCATCACAACAGTCCCATTCATGCAAGTTATCTGTAGATGATTATAGTCAATCTGTGAGCTGAAGCTCATCACTATACTCAGGATGAAGTCACACACCAACATGATGATGTTATCTACCATCACCGTACAGAGGTCCCAACTGCTCGCTTAGCTGTCAAATTCGAGAAACCTAAGGTAAGCTAACACCTATGGATGAGAGGCAGCCACAGATCAAAATCCTTCTTAGATGAAAGCTACAAACAGGACAGGAAATCTCACTGACATTGTCATTGATGTCCAACCAGTCAGGGCACTAGCCAAGTTGATGGTCTTTTTTTTTTATAATGTAGAATGCTTATCAACACCAGCTGACAGGAACAGGGACTGCAAGAATAGCTATTACTCACAGAACATGGCTCTTTGAAATTGTCATTTGAACAGAATGTAGCCATAATGTTATTCTGCGTTGGAACTTCTTGGAGACATCACAAGCAGTCACAGACCATGGAAGATCAGAGCATCAGACTGACGAAGCTGTTCCAATGTATCAACAGTGTTGATACGAATTCCATCCAACAGATGAGCTTATATTACACTCAGCAATCACTTCTATACACTTCTTTTCACTCCATAATCAGCTTTAAAACAAAGCTAATACAACAAGGCATTTTGTATTGTCAACCACACAATAAAACAGAGTCAGTAAATATATTTCCGTTCCCCTTCCTATCTGATGCACAATGCACATGCAGTTATAATATAAGAAGAATAAGGACAGAGCCAAAAGGATAAATGTCCCTCCCCCATCTTAGGTTAAATTGGTGATGTGGCAACAAGGAGGGTGCTCAAATAAATGTTAAAGAGGTTTAACATTCCACCGGCACTGACATTATCAGAGGCAGAACAGGCTCAGTTGTTCAACCATGGCGTACAAAACCAATTAACTCACTAAAGGAAACAGTTACAATCCTTAATCAGGGTGGCCAGATAGGCATTTTAACCTATGATGACTCCCTTTATTCACCTCCACTGATAGCAATAGACGACATGCCACACTGGCCAAAAGCAATCAATCAGCGAATCACCTGCCGGCAAATACATCACCGCATTTCTCCAACAACCACATGACCATTTCTCCAACAACCACGTTGGTCACTTCCATCGCAGGTAGATCTTTGACCACCTCACATTCCAGGAGACAAGTGCCCCCATTGGCACTTGCCCAGTCCCATTCATGTTTCAACGAGGTAACATCTCCTGGGTATGCCTTGCGTAACTCCATGTGGTTTTTGTCATTATGCACTACACTTCATCAGAGTTCACACTAACAGCAAGGGTTTCATGCCAGTATTCAAATTCTATATTTCTTCATAGTTTGGTAAACATGAGAGGTTCCACTCCATCTCCTGCACCCCATCCTGAAGCTGCATTTCCTTAATGGAGTTGTGTCACAGTTCTGGAAAGTCTGATGCCAGACACCCAGTCCACTCACCTAGATTACTAAGCGCAGTGAAGTGGGTTCAGTGCAGTGAATGCCGAAGTACCAGGTGACTTACATTACCATTTCATCCCCAGCTGCTCTGGTATCTCTTTACTGTCAAGTGCACCCAGAAACAAGTTTCTTTTGTCCAACCACGCTGGCTTCCTTCACCACCAAGTGAGGCCACCTTTCTCCTAATCCACCACTCCTCCCCCCCCCCCCCTTTTTTGTGTATACATACACTATGTGATCAAAAGTACACGGACACCTGGCTGAAAAGGACTTGCTAGTCCGTGGCACCCTCCATCAGTAATGCTGGAAATCAATATGGTGTTGGCCCACCCTTAACCTTAATGATAGCTTCCACTCACGCAGGCATACATTCAATCAGATGCTGGAAGGTTTCTTGGGGAATGGTAACCCATTCTTCATGGAGTGCTGCAATGAGGAGAGGTACTGACGTCGGTCAGTGAGGCCTGACATGAAGTCGGCATTCCAAAACATCCCAAAGGTGTTCTATTGGTTTCAGGTCTGGACTCTGTGCAGGCCAGTCCATTACAGGGACGTTATTGTCATGTAACCACTCTGCCACAGGCCGTGCATTATGAACAGGTGCTCCATCATGTTGAAAAATGCAAATGCTATCCCCAAATTGCTCTTCACCAGTGGGAAGCAAGAAGGTGCTTAAAACATCAATGTAGGCCCATGCAAAACAACAAGAGGGTGCAAGCCCCCTCCATGAAAACTCAACCACACCATAACACCACCGCCTCCAAATTTTACTGTTGGCACTACACATGTTGGCAAATGATGATCACAGGCCATTCTTCATACCCACACCCTACTGGCGGATTGCCACATTGTGTACTGTGATTCGTCACTCCACACAATTTTTTTCCACTGTTCAATCATCCAATGTTAATGCTCCTTACACCAAGCACTGTGTCATTTGGCATTTACCGGCGTGATGTGTGGTTTATGAGCAGCCACTCAACCATGAAATCCAAGGTTTCTCACCTCCCACCTAACTGTCATAGTACTTGCAGTGGATCCTGATGCAGTTTGGCATTCCTGTGTGATGGTCTGGATAGATATCTGCCTATTACACATTACGAACCTCTTCAACTGTCAGTGGTCTCTGTCAGTCAACAGATGAGGTTGGCCTGTATGCTTTTGTGCTGTAAGTGTCCCTTCACATTTCCACTTCACTATCACATTGGAAACAGTTGACCTACGGATGTTTAGAAGTGTGGAAATCTCGTGTACAGACATATGACCCAAGTGACACCCAATCACCTGACTACATTCAAAGTCCATGAGTTCCATGGAGTGCCCCATTCTGCTATCTAACAATGTTTAATAACTGCTGAGGGCACTGATATGGAGTACCTGGCGGTAGGTGGCAGCGCAATGCACTTAATATGAAAAACATTTGTTTTTGGGGACATCCGGATACCTTTGATCACATAGTGTATTTCATGTGTGTGAATATTATTTCAGTGGTACATTGCAGTAATGTCTCCCCTTCCATGTTTGTTTGTTCAAGTCACCAGATGTTGCTGTGTCTAATACTGTAACCTGTGAATTGCTATGTCTTGTTTAAAAGACTCTGCCTCGAGTGAGTGCTCCTCTTAACTCCAAAAATGCAAATTCATTGTGCTTTCTTGTAATAGTTAGTCTTTAGGAACAAGTATCATGCAAACCAGCTCATGTGTTTCCTTCAGTACTTTTCATTAATCGTTATTTATTTTTTTCTAAATTTCTGTAAGCCCAGAAACTTGCAAGCCCTTAAGAGTGAAAGAGGAAACAATGTCATTCCTTCAAACCTAACTAAACTCTGGTGTCTTAGTAGTTTGTCAGATAGGAGCACCTAGACAAAGGACTGTCAGGTTCAGTGAGGGCACAGAGGCTCATATACAACACCTAAACAAACAATAGTGTCAAACTTACAAAGAGAACATATTTTAAAAATTTCTCTAAACCCAAATAACTCCAGAAGAATTTCTTCTGTATACAATATGCAGTCCATGATTACAAAAACCACATGTTCTAGTGACTGGTATTTCACATAACGTTGCTTTAAAAGACAAGGCAATAAACAGAAATACATATGAGGTGTCTGCTTTCTGGAAGTAACAAACATAATTGAGCTAGGTGAAATTTTGTTTCAACTCTATACCTTTGTAAATTAAAACATTGTCTACTCCAAATCAGGTGATTATTCCCACACAAAAATGTATTTAGCGAAAAGAGTTTGGAGAGTGAAATGAATACACATTACCTTTATTCCAGCAACTGGTATTTTGTTTATTGAGTCAGTGCGTAAATTCTTAGTCTTTTTCCAATCATTTAATAAACACAACAGATACACATAACAGAGCCTTTAGTCATCAATAATACAGGGTGATCAAAAAGTCAGTATAAATTTGAAAACTGAATAAATCACGGAAAAATGTAGATAGAGGGGTACAAATTGACACACATGCTTGGAATGACATGGGGCTTTTATTAGAACCAAAAAAATACAAACATTCAAAAAATGTGCGACAGATGGCGCTTCATCTGATCAGAATAGCAATAATTAGTATAACAAAGTAAGACAAAGCAAAGATGATGTTCTTTACAGGAAATGCTCAATATGTCCACCATCATTCCTCAACAATAGCTGTAGTCAAGGAATAATGTTGTGAACAGCACTGTAAAGCATGTCCGGAGTTATGGTGAGGCATTGGCGTCGGATGTTGTCTTTCAGCATCCCTAGAGATGTCGGTGGATCACGATACATTTGCGACTTCAGGTAAACCCAAAGCCAATAATCGCACGGACTGAGGTCTGGGGACCTGGGAGGCCAAGCATGACGAAAGTGGCGGTTGAGCACACGATCATCACCAAACGACACGCGCAAGAGATCTTTCACGTGTCTAGCAATATGGGGTGGTTCTAATAAAACCCCATGTCATTCCAAGCATGTGTGTCAATTTTACCTCTCTATCTACATTATCCCGTGGTTTATTAAGTTTTCAAATTTATACTGACTTTTTGATCACCCGGTATATTCTCCTTCACTATTTACAACAGTCTGCCAGTTCTGGCAAAACTTTTCAATTCCAAAACTGTAGAAATCATGTGGTTTTGAGACAAAGAACTCATCAAGTCATGTTCAAACCGCATTTTCATCTGGAAAGGAAGTTTTCAGAAGGTTATTCGACAGGGAAAGGTGGAAATCTGAGGGCGCAATATCACGTGAATATGGTGGATATGGAATGACTTCCCAACCAAACTACTGTATATTGTTTTGTGAGTCCAGCAGAATGCAAGTAGGCATTATTATAGAGTAGCATTGTCATGCAGTCTTTCTGGCCATCATGCCTGGACTGCGTCTACAAGAAGTCTCAGCTGTTGACAATAAATGTCAGCATTGATATTTACATCTCAGGGAGGTAAATCACAGTATACCACACTGTAACTGTTCCACCAAATGCCTAACATTATCTTTTGTGGGTACAAGCAGGTCTTCATACAGCGAGTTGCTGCTTTGTTTCAGCTCAACCATTCCTTTCTTTTCCTTCTGTTAGCTTGAAGACACCATTTCTCATCACCAGTAATGATACAGGATAGGAACGGTTGGTGTTGCTTTTAAGTCAACTGATAGCGAGCAAACAGAGATGCACATATGGCCACTCACTGATTTCTGTTATTTTGGCTCAGAGCATGTGGTACCCACATGCCTGATTTTTGAATCTTCCCCATTGCATGCAAATGTCGCATGATGGTGGAATGATCACAGTTCATAACATTTGCCAGTTCTCAAATACAGTGACAAGGATCACTGTGGACTAATGTGTTCAAATGACCTTCATAAAATGCCGAAGGTCTTCTTGAATGTGGAGAGTTCCTAATGTCAAAATGATCCTCCTCAAAACAAGAAAATCATTTTCTTCTGTGCACTGTCCAATGGCATTATCCCCATACACGCTGCAAATGTTTCTGGCTGTCACCACTGCTGTCATCCCTCTATTGAACTCAAACAGAAGAATATGTTGAAAATGTTATGATTTTTCCACTTGATACCCCAATTTCTAGCACCCACAGCTCCACTCACTATCCCTGAATGACAAAATGACCATATTTAAATTCAAATACCAACAGTGTACCACAATTAAAAAATGATTATCGATAAATAAACCCATACCAACCATAATACCAAGAAGCAAAACAAAAATGCTATGAACTTATACACCAATCTAATATAAGGGCTCTGAATTACAAAATGTATTTTAATCAAGAGTTACCAGTACAAAAGAAATGAAAATACAGCTGTCATAAAGCAAATATTTTAAGTGGGGCAATGTGTGAGTACACATATTGGCAACTTTTCTAGATAAGTTTATGGTTTTTATCGCTATTTCAATGTGTTTCATGTAATTCTAACACCAATAAAATTACCTCATTAGTGAACCTCAGAAATTTTATAACAAGAAATATTGCTTTAAGGTTTTTTTTTATACAAACAACCCTCTATGTGAACAAGCCACAATTTTGACTTCATAAAAAGCACAAAAGATGGCTGCAGCCTGAATTTGAGCTGCATTCTATTTTACATAAAAGCTAAGCCAATTACAGCACACACAGTTCTGCTCATTCTAATAATAATTGTAAGAATTGATGATGGTGACATATCTTAAATTGCAGAGTAAGGATGAATTCACTCAAATCACACAAGAACACTTATGCTGTCTGATTACAAAGATTTCACACCTGTAATAGGCACTTATTGTCATCAGGTCCAGAGCACAATACAGGTAAGGCATACTGGGGCTACCAGTATAATGTCCAGGTAGTTTAGTGGTCACATCTAAAGGCTGTAAAATGGGAATATGTTTCCATTTGGTTCAAATACTACTTCAGTTTAATTTTTTTGTGCTACTGTTATTTGTGTTGCAGACAGACAACACAAAGTTTGTAAAGCAGAGATTGCCATTCCTAAGATATTTCCAATCCTTAAAATGGCACAGCATATGGTTTCTTAAAAACTTAATCTCTCGATAAAAGGTCTGCGATTTCAATGAACGTATACATGCCATGAGAAAGGCAGTCTATGAGTTGGGCAACTAATCTGATTTTTGCCTGGTTTCTCCACACAGTTAAATGTCTTATTCCCTTATTCCAACTTGTCTGATTCAGTCCGATTTGGAAAGATACTTCATCACCCTAATAATAATGTACTCACAGTCACATGCAATTGCCCTCAAGTGCACCAGACATTTTTCATTGCATTTCATATAAAATGAAGACGCAGTTAACTGTTATTGCTGATCGCATCTAAGTATCAGCTTCAGCACTTTTTCAGACAACAAAATGAACTAAGTTCTTAGGTGTATGACATCTGAATGGCAAGTGCTGCCAAAGATCACACTGTAAAATATGGTTGAGGAATCTATCTTTGTGTCATGACATATATGACAAACATACTAACTCACAGAATAAGGTGAACTGCTTGCTGTCATCTCCTGGGGCAGTAGGCCTATATTAGTGAAGACATAAAGATTAACAATCCAAACCTTATCTCTGTATCTTATGGAAGGGTCAGACCAAAAGGTGTCAATGAAGTTGAGGTCTGCTGAAGGATATCTATTAAGAATAGCAATCTAGTTCTGTCCAGCAAACTGTTCCAGCATATTCGTGTTGGAAACATTACACCCTCAAGATACAGTAGTCATACAGCCTATATCATGGTATTACTCGTAACATGGACATACTGGGTAGCTCCATCAAGCTGATTATCTACCTGTGAAGTTTGCCAGTCCATGGAGAAAGATCCAGCCTTATATTGCCATAAATACAGTGTCAATGCAATGGTGGAATATTTGTTCTGGAACAGATACCTTATAGCCAATAAACCCATGTCTGAACATATTCCACTGACAGAAGTTTCATTTTGCAAGAAAATACAGCATTTCACCATTTGCAAGTGACATTTTCATACACAAATGCTAGCAAATGTCAATCATGAAGCCTATAATTGAATTCTCATTACATTCCTTATCTTGTCTCCCGAAGACAGTGCCACACTTTGTCTGCTGATCTGAGAAATTTTGTACTGTCTCTCATTGCATTGCATTTTAAACTAGATTTTTCTACCGATTACTAGTATCTTGAGCTACTGTTATAACATGAAATTCTTTACCTTACATACAACCACTGTATTATCTAATTTCCTGATACTGTTTTATCCACCATCACACAGGCCTCTCAGGAATATATCACACTCAGGCCACTAATGGCAAAAAGTTCCCTTCAATCACATGAGCTACACTGTCATCACAAATACAATATTTCAATGCCTATGTTAATCTGATGACAATGCGCAGTTCCTGGGCACTACAGCGACCACAGCCATAACAAAACATATCAAATTCTACAGATGATGGTAGTCCCTGTTTGCAACTGCAAATTCATTTGATATGTAATCACAAATGGCTTTATGACAAATAGTTATGGCCCAGGAAAAGGTGACTAGATTCCAAGCATAGAGGTGCAAGTGTGTGGTATTTAGTTTTATGTTGTCATTGGTTACCATAGGACAAACAATACACTTGCAGACAAATGTCACACGTAACATGTCAGAATAGAGCCACCACATACTGGATGTCTAAAATGCAAAACTATTCTTCTAAATGATGACCAGATCCTAACCATTTGGGACTGTTTAGTGAAGTAGCTGGACATACCTAAAGCAGTGATGCTACCAGGAGGCTTTTAAATCATATTCAAAATTGAAGGTCACAAGAGAAACTCTGAGTTGATAAACCTTTAATAACCAAAAGCTAGTGGGAGAGAGATGAATTTTATTGTTTGCATAGCTCATTACAAAGGCATCAACCATGGTCTTAAAATACTAAATGCAAAAGTAAACCAATCACAATTAGTCAAGCACGCATTTGTAGCTGTCTGTAGCAGTGAATACAGGAATTTATATTTTGTTATGGCTATGAATTGAAGGGAGTGATTGAAATGTATCTTACCTCACAAATATTTTAAAAAGAGCAGCTTTTACTGAAAGAGTCTAATGTTTTACCACAACAGTAGTGAGAGTTACAGTAAAGGCAAGAAGTTCACAACATAAAACATAACATAACATCTGTTGTAACCTACAGAAAAAAACAAAGTTTAATTTGTGTCAAGTTTATGACACTTTTTTTAGATAAGATTTCTGAGATCTGCAAAGGTAATGACAACTTATGATGCACCTAATATCCTGGCATTCCTTAATAAGCCTACATAAAAGCACCATGGTGGGTTTCCGCTCTAATCATTATGTTTCTTGTTGAGTGGAAACTGCCTGGGGGGGAGAGGGGGGGGGGGGTGCTGGACACCAGTTACCTTCAGAATATGTAGTTCCCAGCATTGCCAACAAAAAGAAGAAACAAGTTACTCCTACCTTTTTTAATCTATGTGCTGCTGCTTCATTCTTCAGGGAGTCAAGAGCAATTTGGTTGGAAGGGAGTTAAGGGGGTGTACACTGTTAGGTTGAGAAGGACCAACCCTTGTTACTGTGAAAGAATAATACCTCCTTTCAAGCTAGGAGGGGAAAATATGTGGGATTTTAATGTGAAGAGGGAAAGTTTGCAAGCATGTAGGCAGGGCCCAGGTGAACTGCCCCTTTCCTATCATTTCTCTTTCCTCTCATTAGAACAAATTCCAGGAGTATTATTTAGTGTTTCTATAAAGGATATTTCACTGTACTGCTCAACAAAAACATAAAATATTCTGTTAAAGTAATAGGCATGAGATAGGGGTGTGTGAATAATTTGAGAATTTCTAGCCTGATTAAAACACTTCATGCAATGAAACTTCCTGGCAGATTAAAACTGTGTGCCTGACCGAGACTCGAACTTGGGACCTTTGCCTCTCGCGGGCAAGTGCTCTACCATCTGAGCTACCGAAGCACGACTCACGCCCGGTACTCACAGCTTTACTTCTGCCAGTATCTCGTCTCCTACCTTCCAAACTTTACAGAAGCTCTCCTGCGAAGGTCCTGAGTTCGAGTCTCGGTCGGGCACACAGTTTTAATCTGCCAGGAAGTTTCATATCAGCGCACACTCCGCTGCAGAGTGAAAATCTCATTCGGGGGACTTCATGCAATTATTCAAAGCACCCCTCTCCACTTTCTTCAGCTTCGTATCTTGATCCTTCCTTTTAATACGAGAATCCACATAATTTTAAACACAAAATTAAAGTATCTTTTAAAAGGCATGGAGATTTTTAAGTACATTCTACACTGCCAGGCAGAAAAAAAATTAGTACACCTGGAAAGAAGTCGATTTTGATAGAATGACAACATACACCACCAGGATATAGTAGATATACTGATAATCATTTCAGTGTCCTCCACCAACAGGTAGGGGAGGGCCATAGCTACCAGAACACCATTTGTGTCTATCCTTCAATAGCAAATGCTCACAGCCAGAAGTCTCTGTGGGGCAAAAATGTGTGAAGCAAACAGGCAATGATGCCATCGAGACTCAGCACAGGTCCCCAACAGTATTGTAAGAACAGCAATGGCATATCGTACAGCTACCATAGCACAGGCAAGAGAGCTTATAACCCAGACGTGTCAACATAAACTGTTGTAAACCAATTACTGGCAGTGGGACTATGAAAATGAACACCTCAATCCCATCTTCCACTCACACCACAGCATCAATGTGTATCGTTCAGCTCAAGCTCTCAGAGGATCACTTAGATGATGGAATGGTAAAGTGTGGTCTTCCGTGATGAAAGTAGATTCTACCTGCATGCAAGAGATTTGCATGTACAATGTAGATGTAGTGAGCACTGTCTCGTAGCATGCATTCATCCGAGACGCACTGTTCCCATCCCAGGCCTTAGGGTCTGGGATGCGATAAGCTACCTTTGCTGTTTTTGGAGGGGATGCTAACCTGCACTCACTGTTAGACCAGTTATTTGGCCATTCTTGCAACAGGAAGGTGATGTGTTGTTGCAAAAGGATAATGCTCAGCCACACACTGTCCATGAAACTCAACATGTGTTGCAAGACATGCAGCAACTTGCCCGGCCAGCATGATCATCGGACTTGTCTCCAAATGAGCACATATGGGACATGATGGGATGAGAAGTGACTTGTGAGACTCCTCAACCAAAACTTCTTACAGAACGATGTGGACAGGTTGGATAGGTGTGGCATAGCATACCAGGACAGTATTTTCCATCTGTGCAATCAACTTGATGCCAGAGTCAGTGACTGCATTGCCACTCGTGGAGACTACACTCCATCCTAACATGGGTGTTTCAGCATAGGTTGATACCTAGTACCTCAAAATCACTTGTGCTATTTATCTGTAAATGTAATCATTTTGTAATGGCCTATACAAATGACACGTTACATTACAAGGCAACAATTTTAATACAGTTACAGTGGAATCAGCAAAAAATAATAGTGTGTTCTCACTGATCAAGAATGGGATTCTTTGTAAAGGCAACACCCATGTTCACTTTGTGACCTTATTAAGTCTCAGCA